>NW_022900927.1:8119554-8126795 GCF_012274545.1 Fukomys damarensis
ACTGTGGGAAGAGGAAAGGATCTGGGAAACCACCAGTTTAACCTGTTCAATTTGTACATGAATAAACTGAGGCCAGTGTGAGGCACCCCAAACTGAACTTCCTAGCCAGGTGAGGCTGAAGTAGGCAACACCAATGACTGACTGTCTCTTCTCCACAGAAGAAAACATGTATGTGTCTATATTTATGTTTTTAAAAAATCCCTGTCAGAAAATAGCTAGCAAGGAAAAAAATGCTTGCTTTTAAGAGGTAATTTACAAATAAAATATTGTAGGTATGTTTCTTTCTCTCCATTAAGTGAAGCTATTTTCTCAAAACATATAAATTTCAATAAGAAATTCTCTAACCCTAAAGGTTACAGTATTGCTGTGGCTATGTATGTAAAGATGGGAGAATATAAACATGACCATGATCTAGCAAAGCAAAAAGTGATGCTGAAGGCTGAAAATAACCTGCTGTGGAGGGATGGCCAGAAGGAGGAGTGCTGATGAGGCAAGCAGACTGCAGTGTGAATGCAGAAGCCAGCAGGTGACGGGCGTGTGCATTTATTATTATTTCAAGTTGGCCTTAAGTATGAGGACTTTCATACTGTATGTTTGAAAACTCTGCCAGCAATGAGATTATCCAAAGAAACTTCCAGAAAATATCTCTGGGTATAAAGCTACAGGAGGAAAAGAAGATGAAAACTTTCCTAACTTAGTAATGAAAAACACTGTGGAGAAACAATTTATATAAAAAGACAAAAGCTCAGTGTGTAATGTGAACAGTAGTCATTTTTACCACAGCAAAAAAAACGAAGTGGGAAACAAGCATGAAAATCAGACTGAAGCGAAGGAATTGGCATATATTTTCAACCATTTGGACATGCAACCCCTACCTCCAGGCTTTTCCAGTACAAGGGCCTAAACACAGGACCTTTGCACTGAGCTTTTTTGAGACAGGGACTCATTATGTTGCCGGGCTGGGTTTTAAGTAGCAATCTTCCTAGCTCAGCCTCCCGGAGTCCTGGGATTAATGTTGTGCACCACCACACCTAGCTTGGATTTTTAGTTATGTGGCTGCCATACGTGGATCCCACAACACACGAAAACGAATGGCTAAAATTAAATATTAAAATGGTAATACCCAATGTTGGTAAGTATGTGGAAAAACAGGTTTCCATTCATTTCTGTAAGGAGTTTGATTAAAAACTCAACAGTGTATGAGTATATGAACAACAAACACGACAGGATGTTCACAAATACCATTCTTCTTAACCCCAAATGCAAACAACCTGTCTGCCCACTAAAGGTAGAATGGAAAAGGGAAGAGAATTCTGTACTCTCACAATGTGAACAAAGTACTGCTACATGAACAACACAGATCAATCTCCAAATCACAATGTTAGAAACTGGGCAGAACCAACTTAATGTATCCTGGCTTAGGGATGATAGTTCCACGCAGGGAAGAGGCTGGGGTAAAGACTGGAAGGGATGTGACAGGGTTGTGATGCTGTGTGTTCTGTTAACCAGGATGGTTGTCTCAGTGGCTCACTATATGATGATTTTAATATTAAGCTATTTCTATTTCTATATTCTTTATGATATCTTTATTTTACAAAATTCTTTATTTTTATCTAAAGAAAAACTTGTCAGAAAATAACGATTTAAAGAATAACCTATAAAGTACAAAGAACATTTTGACAAAAAAGCCTATGGGGTGGGGTTTCTTTTTTAAATATAGGGTCTTACTATGGTCTTGAACTCACTATGTATCCCATGCTGGCCTCAAACTCATGATCCTCCTCTGTCTCAGCTTCCCAGTGCTGGTGGTTTCATGAACTTACCAAAATCATATTTTTAAATTGATAACTGCATATTGAAAAATATTTTCTTGTATTTAGATGCTGCATAGATAAAACTAGAAAGATGGAACAAAAACTGCTAGGATGTTTTAAAGTAACAAACTGTTTCCTGATTTTTTGGTGCTGGGGATGGAAACCAGGGCCTGGAGGATGCTGAGCACACACTCCATCACTGATCTCCCCCAAGCCCTAATGACTGCCTGTTTAATATAAATTGACAATTTTACTTTTTGAAGCTTTATTTTTTTTTAAATTAAAGTACTCACTTGATACAAAATGAAATATAATCAAAGCTAGGAGTGGTGGTGCACACCTATAAGTAATCGCAGCATGTAGGAAGATCGCTGCAAGATTGAGGCCAGCCTGGGTTACACAGTGAGTTCAAGGCCAGCCTGAACTACATAATAAGCAAGACCCTATCTCTAAAAAAACAACCAAAATTAAATACATTTGTTTTGTTTTACAAAATGTTATTATTTCAATTTCTTTCTCCCCCTTCGTTTTTTTTTTTTTTTTTTTTGGTGGCAGTGTTGGGGATAGAACTTTGGACCTCTGGCAAATTAGACAAGTGTCTACCAGAGATGCAACCTAAGCAATAACCCTCAATGTATATTCACCTTTTTTTTTTTTAAGATGACTAAAACCAAGAATAAACACCGTGTTACTGTAATGCACTTCCTAGGCAATAAATACTTTCTTTGTAAGTAGAATTAGCAAACACAATTTCGGGTGCAAATAAGCTTCTAGGAAAACACAGCAGTTTGAACACAAATTTATCTTTATTCCCACTGCAAGAGAAACTTACCTTCTGGAGAAACTAAACCAGAAAGGGTAATGACTTAGGAGATACATACACTGAAAGTTAAGGGGTGGGGAATCAATCACATAAAATTGGTGATGAGGCCACAGTTAAAGAGTATCCCCTGAATTCAGCTTCAAGAATGCAGGACCTTATATTTAGCAGAATACCTACCCCCAAACAGCCAAACAACAAAAATCAGAAGAGGAACAGAGTCTCTCTTTGAGGGCTTCTAATTACCAAATTGGTACATCAGGGATCACTCTGAAATGGCAATCATCAGTGACAAATAATAACCACATACCCAGAGCTTCCAGTAGTGTATGTATATCCCATAAAATGTGAAATGAACCCATAAAATTCACCAACATTTGAGAATTGTGAGAATGCAATAACTACACAGAAAATAGAATTTCAAACTACCAGATTTACCAGCCATGGTAGTGCTCTACTGTGATCTCAGCTAGGAGGCTGAGGCAAGAAATTGTCAAGTTTAAGCCCAGGGCAACTTAGGAATTTAGCAAGAAGCTTGTAGACACACACACACACACACACACACACACACACACACACACAAAAGGCAGGAAGGCTAGCTATGTAGATCAGGATAAGGCCTGGTGTTCAAGTACAAGTAGTGGAGGGAGGGAAGGAGCAAGAGAGGGAAAGACACACACACACACACACACACACACACACACACAACAAACACAGAACCAGCATTAATACTCTCAGGAGAGATGAGAATACAGTATCCAGTAAGTAAACAGTGACAACTAGTAATTAAAAGTTTTTAAAAATTAAAACAAGAAAATTCAAGTAAAAATTCAATAACATGATGATAAAGTCAAAGGAATTTCCAAAAAATAGATAAAAAAGAAAAGTCAGAGAAAATGAAAAGAAATTCACACGAGGAGCCATTACTAAAGGAAATGGATCACCAGGCCAGAAATATCCACTAAAAAGAAATACCCACTTCAATAAAAAAAAATCTGTCAAAATACACAAAACTGTGGTAACCAACACAGTATGCTATTAGCACAAAAACAAATACATAAACAGAGTCTAGAAGTAAACCCATGCATCTAACTGCCAAGCAATTTTCAACAAAGGTGCTAAGAACATAAATGGGAAAAGCAATAAATCTTGCTGGTGAAATTGAGTATTTGCATGTACGAGAATGAAACTGTACTTCTTACCCTCCCCCGGTTACAAAAATCAGCTCAAAGACTAGTACGCTGGCCCATACCTATAATCCCAGATACTTGGGAGGTGTTCACAGACAGAGTGCAAGTTCAGTATCAGCCAGGGCAAACTGGTGAGACACTATCTCAAAATTTAAAACTTAGCTCAGTAGCAGAGTGCTTGCCTGGCACACAGAAAGCCCTATGGTTCAGTCCCAAGCACCGGGGAGTATGTGCATGTGAACTCAAAATGAACTAAAAAGACTCAGTTGTAAGATCTGAAACTCTAAACTACTAGAAGAAAATATATTGGAAATACTTTGGTATATTGGAATGGGCAAGAACCACAAAAGCAAGGAAACAAAGGCAAAAATGAGACAAACAGAATTATATCAAACTAAAAAGTTTCTGTATAGCTGAGGAAGCAATCATATCAGAGTGAGCGATAATGTACAGAGTGGGAGATAATATTTGAAAACTATTTATCTGACAAGGGGTTAATATCTAGAATACCTATGGAATGCCAATACTTCCATAGCAAAAAAAATGCCCCACACAACAACAACAATCACCACCACCAGCACCACCACCACTTAGGTAGATAAAATATAAAAATGGCCAAGAGGTACATAAAAAATGCTCAATATCATTAATCACCAAGGAAACACAAATAAAACCACAGTGAAGTCCCACCTCACTCCAATGACAATGACTATTACTAGAGACAACAAGTGCTAGGGCTACTGTTCATGTAGAGGAAAGGGAGCCTGTGAACACTGTCGATGGAAATGTAAATACAGCCATTAGGGAAAACAACGTGGATGTTCCTCAAAAAATTAAAAAACACAACTACCATAGGATCTGGCAATCCTTCTGGATATATTCAAATGAAATAAAACCAGTATGTCAAAGGGAGATCTGCAGCCATACCCACAATAGCTAAGAAACAGAAATACCCTAAGTGTCCATCAACTGATGAAGAAAAATGAGGCACATACACATAATGGAATACTGTTCATCCATAAAAAGGATGAAATTCTTCTTTTGCAAAAATACAGAGGGCAGTGAAGATCACTGTATCGATCCAAGGAAGCCAGAACAAACACAAGTGGCACACAAACACATTCACATGTGCAATCTGAATGTACTAATCGCACTGATGCTGAAGGCAGAATGATGGTTAGTTACCAGAGGCTGAAAAGAACAGATGAGAGGGAGGAATGAGGTAAGGTTATCAATCAGTACTGTACTAAGGTACTACTAGGAGCAAGAGGTTCCAGTAGGCTTTTCTACAAGAGGTACTATAGATAACAATTATGTACAATGCATTTCAAAAAAGCTGTAATAAAGGATTCTAGAGTACTGCATTTTTAAGATAAAGACATGATAAATGTTGGAGATGGATATGTTATAACCTGATTTCAACATTACACAATTTATATATGTATCAAAATGTCACAAGGTCCCCATTAAAGAAAAAAAAAGACCCTACCTAATCATCATCATGAAACTTGAGAATATCATAAATAAAGAAAAGATTGCAAGATCTTCTAGAGGTGGAAAAAAATCGACCACATACAAAAGAACAGGAACCATAACAGTAAGCCTGGGTGCTAGAAGATAATCAGTGCCATAAGATTTTTAAAGGAAAATGACTTTTCAATCTAGAATTGTGTATCTTGCTAACCTATTAAGAGTAGGGTAGGACTGGGCATACAGCTCAGTGACACAGCACCAGCCTAGCAGGTGTGAATCCCGTGTTCAATCTTCTGTACTGGGAAAAAAAGAGTAAGGGTGTGTCACAGACTCTTCTACACATACCGAGTGTTAAGTGTTAAATTATTGCAGAAAGCACAATGACAGAGTATACCAGCAAAAGGAAATAAATGGAATTCAAGATGTGATTCCACAAGGAAGGATTTCCTAATAGAATCAAAAATTTTAGAACGTGACAGTCAAATTTACGTTTTTCTTTTGTAATTAATATCATTATCTTCATAAATGGAAAATCTGCTTTAAAGATCTTTTCAGCAAATACTATAAAAGACCCAAAGCAGGGTAAATGGAGTGGTGGGAATAACTAATTCAAGGTATATTTGGCAGATGTGGTGGTGTGTGCCTGTGAGGCTGAGACAAGATTCCAAGTTGAGCTAAGCCTAGGCTTCTTAGTCTGAGTTCAATCTCCAGCACTTTTTAAAAAGATGCAGGAGGAATATGAGAAAAATAGCTTTAAGGGAGACCCTACAGGAGATACATCAAGAAAACAGTCCATATTTCCTCGTTCAGGATTAAAGTTTTATTTCTTTTTAAGTAATATTTCTAGTTTCAATAAATCTACTACATCTTGACTATTCTCTTGCTAAATCTACCAGAAAGTAATTTTTCAATACTCTTGAGAATTAACAGTAAATCTTGGCACACTTTATGACTTTGATAGGTTCATTAAAATGTCAGTCATCAAACCAGATCGATTCATCATGATTTCACATGACTCAAATGGCCATTGCCTTCTTTTCCCCCAATAAACTCTTAATTTTCCTCTTTAGGAGAGCTACTTTCTGCTCTAATTCTACAGCCAGCAAGAGAATTAATAAAACAACTTAAAAAACTACTGTTTCATTGCTTCAACTCCATTTATTTTTGGCTTTTAAGATTTTTGTCATTAAACTTTTGGTCTTTTCACAAAACTGATGAGGTAAACAGTAAATAAAATAGATATTGTATTAACTTACATGTAATAGTAATTTAAATTCACTTTAACTATGGGAAACAGATTTACTCACCTGCGACCACAATCTGAGTATTTACCAATATTTTTTAATATTAAGGCAGCTGTTAGTCGGATGTGTTTAGTTATTGGTCCCTCTTTTTCATCCTTAAAAAGAAAGAAAAATATAAAAGAAAAAAGAATAAAGATCTAAATCGTACAAGGTTGTACTTTCACGGTTAAGGTTTTCAAGGCACGCTTACTGTAAAATCTCGAAAGACAAGATTTCTGGATCCTCTCCTGAGAGCCATGAGCGCAGCACTGGGATGATTCACAATGGCCTTTTGTGCTCTAGGAGTTGAGCTTGTGCCCCCTACAGCCGGCTGCCTAAATCGATCAGAGAGATAAGACTGTTGACACAATACTGCTCGCAAAGACTGACAACAGTAACTAATCTGCCAAGCCCATGAGGTCATTACTCTGAAAATTTGGATATGTGCTAAGAGGTCCAAGGCCCACCATTAATATTTATGTTTTGTGTCAGCCTAGGCAAGGAAGTGCTTAGTGTTGAGGTGAAGGGTCAGTTTTCTTAATTTCCAACCTATCATTTCAAAGCAAACAACAGATGCTCCAGTATGAATCATCTTTAAAATAACAATGCTGGAGAAGTAGTAGAATTTTAATACTTGAATGTCCCTTTATATATATATATA
>NW_022900927.1:8127412-8129454 GCF_012274545.1 Fukomys damarensis
CCAAAAAAAAAAAAAAAAAAAGTATTGGCACAGGTCATCCAGGAAAAGACAGCCGGATATGCTACACTTTTGCTAAATACTACAGTTCACACTCTTTTCTTGCATAATCTTATTTTTCATCATTATTTAAGAACGTTATTCAATCTTTTGAATATAATTCTACTCTTTATTAAAGACAGAACAGGACTGCAGAGATAGTTTTACATGAAATCAGATTCAAACTGGAGACATTTTTTTGGCAAGTAGATAAACAACTGTATCTTGATCTGTAGTGCTCTGAGAGGCAGTGACTGATACATGAGGAAAGTCTTACACTATGAAAATCTATGCTACTTTTAATATTTTTTTTCACATTATCAAGTGAGAATATTTCTGGTATGTTCTCATATAAGCAAACCAATCCTGAAATTAAACAATATAATATGAACGCCATCATTAATCGCAAAGTAGTGTGTATCTTTATATATTATATGGTGGACACTTGTATTACATCCAGATTGACATACAAACAACTTCTGTTACGGCCAGAATTTTAGTTTTAACTTCTGAACAAAGTCTTGAGTTATGACCCAAATGCTGGCCACTTCCTGATGGACTCAGTTACAGAATTAACCTTTAAAGAGTTCTTGAAGGAACATTACAACTTCCTTTCCTGTGTGGGGTTAACTGAGAAATCCTGGCCCAGTGTCTTTCTAAGGACACTAAGATCTGTGTGTATACAGAAGAGAGACTTTGAAGGCTGTGTAGGAGGAGCCTGAACCTTCAACTGACCAACTTGAGTTACAACCAGCCCTTTTAAACAAATTGAGTTCATAAATCAAGGGTCCACTGTACATACGTGAAGAAATCTCTGCCATTATCAAATACACATTTATTTTCTTAAAAGACAAACTGATGGGTGCAATGGCATATGCCTATAATCCCAGTGGTTTGGAAGGCTGAGGCAAGAAGATCTTGAATTTGAGCCCAGCCCGGGCAACTTAGTAAGACTCTGTCTCAAAAAGATTTTTAAAAGGGCTGTATCTCCATATGGAGACTCTGGGTTCAAAACAAAAGTAAAGCACCATACATAGTACTTCCAGTTTACAAAGCATTTCTCACGTATTATTTGCTATTCTAATGACTCATCTACAGAGTGGAATAAAAGTGTTAGAGGGGCAAAAGACTTGTTATGCTGTCCTTTTTGTTACTAAGGATCAAACTTGGGACCTTGCGTTTGCAAGGCAGGCGGAAACATCACTGAGCTAAATCCCCGGCTATTATGTTGTCTTTTTGAGACAAGGTCTCACTATGTAACTCAGGCTGGCCTTGAGCTCACTATGTGGCTCAGGATGGAATTGCACTTGCAGAGATCTTCCTGCCTCAGTCTCAGGAGTGCTGATATTACAGGCGTGCACTACTATGCCTGGCTCAAAATACTCTTTATAGATCATGCTGTTCAGCCAAATGAAAAGTGGTGCCAGAGCATTTAAGTAATTTGAACAGGATCTAACAGCTAGAGAGCAGTACAACTGGACTAGAACCTAGGTTTCAGTTTTCCAAATATGTTAAGTCTCCTTTTGTTGTTCCTGTGCTTTGTCTTGTTTCCTGGTATTTGTTTATTATGTGTAACAGGAAATAAACTAATTTTCTTTACCTAGTAGAAGATTTCTGATTCCCTGTTTGTCCTGGATCATCTTGTTTTAATCCTGCAAGCAGGGCATCCTTTGAACAGTGCTTATCCTTTTTGAGAAAAAGGAATTAAAAGAATACACATTAATATTGTTAATGTAAACAGATGGGTTACTGAGCAAACAGTATTAAGGAAGTGTACCTGTAAGTGTGTGATAAAAGAAAACCTCTGTCGCTGAAAAGGCTCACAACCTTCCCAAAGACACTGCCCTGGATATACATCTTTCCCTCCATGTTCAGTAGCTGCATGGTAGAAAACCTGTGAGGGTGTCTGAAACCACCTACAAAAAATAAAATTAGAACATTTCTGACACTTACATATATTTTTTAAAACAGAAAAACCTCCTATTCTTAATATAAGTTGTAGATTA
>NW_022900927.1:8129475-8154756 GCF_012274545.1 Fukomys damarensis
TATATATATCATAACCAGGCAACCCAATCTCTAATTCATTTCCCTTAAAGTATATTTTGGAATTTTCTTTGCTTATATTTCCATGTTAAGTCATTCAACTCTACTGAGTACTTCTGGTTATCTGCTTTAAGTTTACTATCCTTTATTTCTAATTATTTTCAATGAAGATGAGCTAAGAATCTTCTGAGTGTAAATGAAGTAACATTTTAAAGCAATAGAATTTTATCTCATAAACAAATACCATGCTTTTGTGCTTTTCAGAAATTGCTGAAGCACTTACTAGATTTCACAGTATAATATACAGTAATAACTGTAATTTATCTAATTCAACAATTTGAATGCAATAAATTTTGGCCAGTCTAGCATTTTAGCTGAGTTGCTATTTGCATGTCCATTAATGCTTAAAAAGCAACATCTCTCATTTCTCCAACATCATATCCTATTCACTACTAGGGTTAAACAGTACAAATATCTGAGTATGAGACATAGGACATAAAAATGAAGTCATGAACTGTTCTCCTTTATAAACATGGCAATGAGCCGGGTGTGTGGTAGCACACACCTATAATCACAGCTACCCAAGAGGCCTGAGTTCATCCTCGGCAGTTTAGAGAGATCCTCTCAAAAGTTAATAAAAAAGGGCAGGGATATAGGTTGGTGGTACAGAACTTGCCCAACATGTATAAGATCTTGGGTTCAATCCCCAGTATTAGAAGAACAAAAACAAATGAGAAACATCACTGGAATATAGACAATAATATTATATTGTTGTTGTTGTTGTTGTTATTGTTATCATTATTATCTTGGTTTTTTGAGACAGTATCGTGCCACGCAGTTCAGGCTGGCTTTGAATTCACCATCATCCTCCTGCCTCAACCTCCCACATGATGGGATTATAGGTGTGCCAGCATGCTTGGCTCAAGATAATACATTAAAAGACTTCAGGGGGTTTGGTTAAGTGGCTCTACTGCCCGTCTCACAAGCACAAGGGCCCAAGTTCAATCTTTGGTACAAAGACAGTATCGTGCCACGCAGTTCAGGCTGGCTTTGAATTCACCATCATCCTCCTGCCTCAACCTCCCACATGATGGGATTATAGGTGTGCCAGCATGCTTGGCTCAAGATAATACATTAAAAGACTTCAGGGGGTTTGGTTAAGTGGCTCTACTGCCCGTCTCACAAGCACAAGGGCCCAAGTTCAATCTTTGGTACAAAAAAATGTGAAACTAAAGTCAGGATATCCATTTTGGAATTTCTTTTGGTTTTTCACTGCTTATCATACTATTAATACGAAATAAACAACTTTAGCTCTATGATGTAGATGAATAAATGTTAGGTGTTCTTACTGTATTAAGATTTAACCTACATGCTATAAATTCCTTAATTAGAATTCAGTCATACACAGCATGTTTTGTTAAATGAAAGGCTATGCATGTGACAGTGGTGTTTTAAGATTATAATGGAACTAAAAAATTCCGGTCACCTAGTGAGTGACCTTGTAGCTAATTTCATAAGCTAATACATTCCTTACTTGTTTGTGATGATAATAGTGTAAATAAACCTTACTGTACTGCCAGTACTATAAAAGTATAGAACATTAAATTATTATTGGGTTTTTTTGGTACTGAGGATCAAACTCAGGACCTTGTGCCCATGAGGCAGGCACAGTGCCACTGACCTAAATCCCCGGCCTGCAAATATAATTTTTACAGTCCATAATACTTAATAACAGTATGACTATAGCTGGTTTATGTCTTTAGTATATATTACAGCATATGTCGTATTTAGTATATTATAATTTTATTCTTATGCAGTAGGCTACACTCTCTAGGTTTGTGTGAGTATACTCCCTGTCACCATGGACACAAGGACACAATACTCAGAATGCACCTTTGTCGTTAAGGAGTACATACACACACACATACACACCCACCATAAAATCCAAATGTACTACTAGTCACTAGTCAAACTATTTAAAAATTATTTTGCAGTATATAAAAATGTTAATTATAATATATATACAATTAGATGTGTGTGTGTGTGTGTGTATATATATATATATATAATTTTAAGACAAGTTCAATCTACTTTTCTAATACTAAATCTGCTACTTTCCTTCAACTTATTACTCTTTGTTCATTGAAAATCTCTTTTCTCTCTACACTCTGGCCACAGAAGCCATTCATTCACTGATGTGGTAGTTAAGATCTAACATATAACTATGAATGAAGCTGGGTATAATAATCATACAGAAAGGAGAAGTAGGTAAGGTTTCCAAATTCATTAGATGAAGTACCTAAATGTAAAAAAATTAGCATCAGTCAAACTAAAATGCACAGCAAGCTGGGCGTGGTAGTGCACACCTATCATCCCAGCACTCAGGAGGCTGAGGAAGGAGGACTGCCATAAATTTGAGCCTAGTCTGGACTACACAGAGTTAAAGGCCAGCTTGAACTTCGTAGCAAGATCCTGTCTCAAAAACCAAAACCAAAACCAAAGAAAATAGAATTTTCAGAATGGAATGGGTACAGGGAAAATAAGAGATGAGGCAGGATAATGAACTTGATGTTTACTGGACTTGCTACATATTAAGGTTCAATAGGAACCCAGTGATTTGAAGTTCAACACTGAATAATTTCCTAGAGAATATCAATTTTACTATGACCAGGTAAAAATCCTATTTCATAAGCAGAGAGCTTTACACTGGAAATGTTTTAAAAGCATTCTGATATCCTCTACATTCCTGGTCTGACCCTTAATGATGTGATTTCAAAGTATTAATATAAATTATGTCTGTCTCAAAAGGAAATATTTCCCATTTAGCATTATTAACGATCTATAATGAACAACATATTCTAGAAAACTAGTCTTCAAATGTCTTTTATAGTAGAATCCACTTTTCATTCCTCAACTTTTTTTTTTTTTTGGGGGGTACTGGGGATCAGACTCAGAACCTTGTGCTTGCCAGGTAGGTGCAGTGCCACTGAGTTAAATAAATTCCCAGCCCAGAATCCTCTTTTTAAACAATATATTACTTAAAACCACTATACATAAATAAATCAAAAGGTAGCTACTCTGATCAAACATAAATTGAGCCTCTCTTATATTTTCTTTGCTTTTACTTCAGATTGGGTCTTGCTATGTAGCCTAGGTTGTTCTGGAACTCATGGGGATTCTACTGCTTCAGCCTCCTTAGTGCTGGAATTACACCTTGCCTGGCTCTTAAAACTTACTAAAAACAGATACATCATTTACATATTACAAATTACTAGTCAAAATTGTGCAAAATAATGTTATACAAACAAGGCTAAATGATGAATTTCTAGTTTCCTCTCAGATATGTAAAGAACTTGAACCCATTTTCATCCTCACAACCTGAAACAAGCAAAATAAACTGAAAATGAAGACCTCCTCTTACACACTGTATTAAATGAGAGAACAGAAACTACAGGGAAACCACCATCTTCAAAGCTGGAGAGGCTTTACCAAACACTGCTGGACCTAGGAATGTGTAGAAATACTCCTAAAAAGTAACTGACAAATTTCAGGAAACCTCTGATGACTGCCTTGAGAGTTAAAGCTCCTAAGTGCCAGTTTCTTGAAAGAATCACATTTGGGGGGAATTTAACCTCCAAAATCCCCATGGGATTCTCAACAGTGAAGACTGGAAAAAAACTGCTCCCAGGAAGGGAAGAAGGAAGTGAACACGAGTTCTACTCTCCTTTACAAGGGCCTACTCTCAAGGAAATCTACCTTGCCCAACTACAGAGCAAGGGCAAGTAGAAAGTGAGTACACAAGCACCCTGCCACTCCTCTTTCTTTGTGAAGGCCTGCCAAGCACTTCTATCACTGATCTCACTTATCCAAACCCTCCTCTAAACTTCCTATCTCAAGTAGGAGCAGAAAAATAAAGGCTGACAAACTCAAAATCACAGCTCTAAGATGAAGATCTACTTTTAGAAGACAGAGCTGGGCATGGTAGCATAAGCCTATAATACCAACACTAGAGAAGGTAAGGCAGGAGGGAGGCCCAGCTGTTATTTTTGTTGGCTTACTTTGTGTCATTGCCTCTGTGTGAGGGTATGAGTGTGGCTGTGGTTGGTTTTTGTTTTTCATACTTTACAAGCCTTGAAAGGTTTTGTTGAAAGATATATTAACTCAGGAAGAACTGAAGTAAATAAAACTTTAGTGGTTTTGTGTTCATCTGGCAAGGAGTCAGGCTATGTTTGATATTTGCTGTAGCTATAGGTATTAGAGACTTCAATCTTTTTTGTGTTTCCTAAGAAACTTTTTTAAAAATATAGGCTGTATCTTGTAGCTCTCTCAATTCTAATAACCTATTATCATACTGGAGCTTTACTGATATGGTGTTAACATAATGGGAAGGCAGAACATTCCATAATCTGATCATTGAACTTCACTTTGCTTTTTTTTTGAGAAAGGGTCTCACTATGTAGTTCAGGCCGGCTTTGAACTCACATCTAGCTCAGGCTGGCCTCAAACTCTTGGCTATCCTCCTGCCTCAGCCTCCCTACTGCAAAAAAGAACCAAACTAAACCAACCCAGACAAAACAAAAATAAACAACAAAACCACCAAGTAAAAGAAAATGATATAATAAGTAAACAAATAAGACCCAACTATATGTTGTTAAATATAAAGACAGAGATTGAATAAAGGAGGAAAGGCTGGGGATGCAACTCAGTGTAGAAACAACAACAACAAATGCCAAAGCCATAGCCAAACCAACCACCACCACCACCAACAACAACAAAAAGTAAAGGGATGAAGAGAAATAAATTTTGTTAACATTTATTTATCAAATGAAAGGTGGAGGGCTGGGGACTTAACTCAGTGTTTCTGCCACCTGCCTCGCAAGTGCAAAGTCCTGAGTTCGATCCCTGGTACCAAAAAAAGAAAGAAAGGTGGAGCAGCTATATCACAGACAAAATGATATGAGAAGAAAAATTATGGGAGATAAGGAGGAATCCAAGAAGCTATAACATTCATTAAGGTATATGCATGCACCTAAAACAAGCATTAAAAGATGGCAGGCAAAAAGTGAAAGAACTACATGGAGAGAAAAACAAATCCACTATTATACCTGGAGACTTCAATATACCTGTATCATTAACTGACAGATCCAAAATACAGAAAATCAGTAAGAAAAAAGTAGAACTAGCCAGCACCACTCAGTTGGACCTAGTTGATATTTACAGAATATTTCATCTAACAACCTATCAAGCTCATACGGGACATCCATACAGAACATGTTCTAGGACACAAAAATCATATTAAGAAATGTAAAAGAACAGAAACACACAATGATACTCAGGCTACAATGGAATTAAACTAGAAACAAAATGGTAACTGAAAAATATAAAAATATTTGGAGATTAAATAAATACCCTTAAATATTCTGAAGTGAAAACAAAACTTTAAAAGTTGGGAGACACAGTAAAAGCAGTGCTTAGAAAGAAAGTTATCATACTGACTGAATGCATATATTAAAAAAGAAAGATCTAAACACAAAACCAAAAAAAAAAAAAAAGAAAGAAAGAAAGATCTACAGCTGGGGATTTAGCTCAGTGGTTCCGCTGCCTGCCTTGCAAAGTGCAAGGTTCCAAGTAAGATTCCAGGTGCCAAAACAAAATAAACAAAAAAAAGATCCAGGGCAGGGGATTCAGTGGCACAGTGCCTGCCTGGCGAGCATGAGGTCCTGAGTTTGATCCCCAGTATTGAAAAAAAAGATCTAAAATCAATAATCTAAGCTTCTACTCTAGAAAGCAAGCAAAAGAAAGGACATACAAATGAGAACAGGAAACATCAACAAAACAAAAAACTGGTTTCTTTGAAAAGATCAATCAATAAAATACACAAACCTCTAGCTAATCTAGCCAATAAAAAAAGATTCAAATTATTAATATCAGAAATGAAAAAGAAGCCATCACTACTGATTCAATGACAGTAAAAGAAATGAAGGAATATTATGTATATTTCTGTTCTTACAACTTGATAGTTATCCCTAAAAGACATAATTTGTAAAATTTCAGATGAGGAAAAAGAGATAACCTAGTAAGGAAGAAATGATACCAATTCCATAAAATCTGTAGCAAATAATATAAACAGAGGAAATGCTTCATTTCATGAGGATAGCATTGCCATAACACCACAATAAAACACATTACAAAGAAACTATATATAGCTCATGCATATAGATAGATGAGGACATCCACAAAAACATTAGCAAATCATATGAAAGAAATATAAAAAAGTATGCACTTCAACCAAATAGGATTTATTCCAGTATACAAAGCTGGTTTAACAGTCAAAAAAATTAATTAATTAATTAATTAATCCATCACACCCATCTATACCAATAGATGCAGAAAAGCATGTAACAAAATCCACCATGTTGCCAGGGACTTAGCGCAGTGGTGCTGCCACCTGCCTTGCAAGCACAAGGACCCGAGTTCAATTGATCCCTGGTACAAAAAAAAAAAAACATGTCAAATGTTCTCTCCAAACAAACCAATTAAAAATAGGCTAAGGATCTGAATAGATACCAAATCAAAGAATATACAGATGGTAAAAAACAAAACGATATTCAACATTATACATCAGAGAAATGCAAATTAAAACAACAATATAAATACACATATTAGAATGACTAAAATCTCAAACATTGACAATACTAAAGGCTAGTGAGGATGTGAAACCACAGGAGTTTTTATTTATTGCTGGTGGATTTTGGAAGACAGTTTGACAGTTTCTTAAAATGCTAACAATTACTTTAACATAGGATCTAGCAAATAGCTACAAACCTCGATGTTTGCCCAAAAGTATTGAAAATTATGTCCACACAAAACCCCACAAAGTTTATACTAGCTTAATTAATAATGACTAATACCTGGAATCAATCCAGATATCATTCAATTTATTAAAGGAGTATATAAACAATGGTATATGCATACAATACAATATTGTTCAGGGATAAAATGTGATCTGTGAAAGTTACAACATGGACTGGAGATATAGCTCAATGGTAGAGTGCTTGCTTAGCATTGGGCCTTGGGTTCAATTCCAAGTGCAACTTCCCCATTGAAAATACACATACACACACCCCCTAAAAACCATAAAATAAAAACAAAAAGAAAATACCCAGCTACAACACACACAAAAATAAAGAAACCTTACATACATATTGTTAAATAAAAAGAACTAAAAGATGACATGCTGTATGATTCAACTATATGGGATTCTGAAAGCAAAACCTATAAAACACTAAAAAAGCAGTGGTTACCAAGATAGGGGGTGAGGGATTCTATAGTAATGAATAGGTTAAGAGGATTTTCAGGGCAGTGGAAGTAGACAGATGACACTCTTTGGCAAAAGCCAGAGAGCTGTACAACATAATTGATGAGATGGATCATATGACTAATTTTTGCCTGCTGAATCTCCCTTGTGTGAATTTTAATGTAAACTATGGTCATTAGTTAGTAATAATGTTATCAATATTAATTCATAAATTGCAGCATGTACCACACTCATATAGTGTAACTTATATTTAAGGTAGATGGAGCAGAGGAGAACTTTGCACTATCTGCTCAGTTTTTCTATAAACCTAAAATTACTCTAAAATATAGGGTCTATTAGCTAAAAAGTATGCATGAATATTACCACTATTATTTCTACAACTGGTAACTGAATAATTTTACAAGGTATAAACAGGAAAACTGAACAATATAATGGAAATTCAGATAATTTATGACAACAACAAAAAAGAACAAAAGCTAGCAATAAACAATATAATTATAGCATTCCTGTGAAGAAAATGCTGAAAGCTTTACTAAAGAAATAAAAGACATAATTATGGGCAGAATCTTTTATATAAGAAGACTCAATATTGGAAAAATGTTCACTGACAAATACTGAAAGCAACAGCAACCAAAATCCCAACATGACTTTCTTGGCGATCTCTAGGAAGCATTCTAAAAGAATAAATATCTGTGTAGGTACCAAGTTTGGCTTGTACATCATTCTAATCTCAAAATGTAGGACAGTGCCTAGTACAAGGTTGATGCCAAAATAAATCACATGAAGCACGATGGAAAAGTAGAAATTACCAGGAGCAAGGTGCCATATGCAATGTTAAGATATGTTTATTTTTTATTTTTTTAGGTACCGGAGATTGAACTCGGGTCCTTGCTCTTGCAAGGCAGGAGGTGGAACCACTGAGCTAAATCCCTGGCCCTTTAAGATATGTTTAAAGTGATAGTGTGATAAGGATAAGATCAATGAGATAAAATAGCAATCTTGCCTATAAGTTAGCAATTTGGAAAATAAGGTAGATTTATATCTCATTTTATATATCAATTCTAATTGCAGATGTATCAAGATTAAAGTACTCAAAGGCACCTAAAGTTTATTTTTCGATCTAGGAGTTGAGAAGGTATTTCTGTCATGACATAGATTTAAATTCTATGTAATAAAATACGGCTTTAAAGTATGAAAACAAATAGGTTGGAAACTGACTTGAATAGCTTTCACTGGACAAAGATGGCAAAATTTACATATTTGGGATATAATAGCCGAAAGTAATGTGCACATTTGTAACCTCAGCCTGGACACCTTCGTACCATCCTGTTTCAAAATAAAAATTTAAAAAGGACTGAGGATGTAGTTAAGCCCCAGAACATGGGAAGAGAGAGGAAGGACTGAAGTGCCTCAAATATGTTCCAATTCTTGTTGGTTCATAATGATATTACAAACAAAACAAACCTTATGGTAATCTTTGCAGAGTGTAAACAACTCATTACTATGAAAACTAGTAAACGAAAGCAATAAGCATCTATTCTGCCTTTTGTTTTTGGTACTGGGAATTGAACTCAGGACTTTGTGCTTGTGAGGAAGGCGTGGTGCCATTGAACTAAATCCCTTGCCCTATTCTGCCTTTCTTGTAGGAAATATTTTTTAAGAGAAACCAAATATTTGATAAAAATGCAACTTGTATTTTATAACCTATAAGGGAAGAATGTTCTAGGCAATGATTATCAGTGACTATTTCAACAAAATGAGCCAAGGAGAGGTGTGTGTGTGTGTGTGTGTGTGTGTGTGTGTGTGTGTGTCTTTTGGTTGTTTTTTTGGTACCGGGGATTGAACTCGGGTCCTTGTGCTTGTGAGGCAGGTGGTGGAACCACTGAGCTAAATCCCCGGCCTTTATGTATATATATGTCTTAATGGAAGAACATAATGCCATTTCTAAAGTTGTCTTTATAAAATTAAAACAAATCAAAAACCCAAGTGGAACTACCAAACCATTTTTTTTTTTTGGTACCGGGGATCGAATTCCGGCCTTTGTGTCTGGGAGGCAAGCGGCAGAACCCCTGATCCAAATTCCTGGCCCTGCAAACTTGTAATGTACATAAAATACAGGGTCAGCGAAATGTGCTAAACAACATCACCAAGAATCTAGATTGTGATGCTTTACAGGACAAATTATGTTTTTTCCAACAAAAAATTGTGAGGAAAAAATTATGAGAAATGGAGAGGTATCCTATAGATTATAAGGGACTTACCAACAGTTGGCAACATTTGAATTCTGGATTCCAAATCAAGCTCTAAATAAACAAAAGGTCACTGGAAAAATGTGAATACTGACTAGATATTTGAAGAATTCACAATGTTGAAGTGAATTAATGGTTTTCCAGAGTTATGCAGTAGTGGTTTGGTGATTATATTTAAAGAGCAGTATCCCTACTTTCCATACTTAGATTTAAAAAGTTACTGATAAGTGATAGTATACAGGGGATTAACTGAAAGAATCGGTATTATGCACAGAGAATCAGAGTTCAAAATGTAGAAAGACTGTGGAAAGAGTAGTCCCATCATATGGGTTAAATGCATATTCAAAAGTTACATTTAATTATGTGAAAGCATTCTGTAGCTCTTGTATGTGGTGAGCTAATTTAACTTTAAATGTTAAACATTTTTCAATAATTTATCAGTGAAAAATATTTTTATATCTAAATCTAATGAAACAGTTTTTAAGTAACATTTTTGATGTGATGTTAAAGAAGTCTGAACTTCGCCACCTAGTGGACAGTAGCTATGACATGTTTTTACTTGGAATAAAAATGAAGTATGAAAAATAAAAGCTATCGTTCTCTTCTTGTCCATGTTCCCTTAGAATCCTAAACTGAAACCTCTCAATTTTCTAGCCATATCAAGTCCTTTGTAACTCCTGTGCTTACACTTGCATTCTGAATGAAATTATTTTTTGCAAGGCAAACTCTGAATAAGAATGAATTAGAATCCAACTCAAGTGTGATGTCTACAGTGAAACTTCCCCAACCACTCCAGAGTTGCACTAATAGTTCACTATACTGCCAATAACACTATGAAACTATCTTTTTATAGCACTTATTTACAGAACAATTTATTGTTTTGGGAGTACACCTAAGGTTTGGGAATGATCTTTCAGTTTCTATCTCCTAGTTCAAGCACCCCTCTAAAACAGTGCTCAAAAAAAGTTGTACACTCAAACTGAATTTATTAATGATACAATATCTAAAAGTTACGGCTTAAAATAAACAACAAGTTCTAAGAAGCGTCACTGAATTTCTCTTATTCAGAAAAAATAAAGAAAAGGTGTATCATCAAGTTATTTAACACCAAGCCTATTCAGACAGGAAACTGGGTTGTACATTTAGGTTCATTAATTCTTCCAAAACTTTTTTCTTAATGTACTTAATTAGGAACTTCATCTGAAGTAGTTCCTCTTGAGTTTTTTATGTTGTTGTTGTTGTTAAGCATTGATAAACAGTTTTGGCAGAGTAGTCCATCAATTGTGGTACTAATTGCCAGTGCAAAATGAAACAAAACCTCTAAACAAATGGAAAGAATAAAACTGACTTCAGTGAAGAAAGTTTCAAATTCACTTACAACATACAGTAAGAAAACAAACAGTTGAAAGCTGGGGATATACAGCTCAGTGATAGAGCACCTGCCTAGCATGAACCAGTCTCAAAGGCAGGAAGGGAGGTGAGACAACCTAAAGAACTTTGATAAATAGATTTTACATTATAACCAAGTACACAAACGTGTCTTATACATATATAACTGAAAACAATACTTACCCTTACTAACATGATGTAATATGTATTATATTCATTTTCCATTGAAAAGAAAAACAAAAAACCACTGGTCAAGATGCACTAAAATGAATTCATGTCCCTGTACTGGGTTGAGAGTTAAAGTTTGACAACCATAGTCTACAGACATTCTGTATCCTATCAATTACATATTTAGGCTAAGTTGATAGTTCACAATTCTAAAACCAATTTGCATATGAAGTTTACAATGAAATAGAATCTCTAAGATAAAATTATAACTTTATATTTAGCGTAAGATTTAAAAGGTGTGGAACTAGAATCTTTGCTATCTAAGAAATGAAAAATATTCTATTAAGATAAGTATCTTATTCTTGGAGCTCTAAAAAAACTGACCCAGAGCAAAGGGACTGGCTGATTACTATTTTGGTTTTTTTGGTACTGGAGATTGAACTAGGGTCCCATGTTTGCAAGGAAGGGGGCAGAACCACTGAGCTAAATCCCTGGCCCTAGCTGAGTATTGGTAATATTAAAGAAACTAGGATTTTATTTTAAGAAACATTTTTAAGTTTTCCTTCAAGTCAAGAATGCTTTAAGAAGTTCAGTCTACCTGCTATTCCCCTTTGTTATTAAATGGTGACACGGTATGGCTTTAAAAATAATTTTCACACAGTAAACATTACAATACAAACTTAAGACAAGTCATTCTCTTCCTAACAGATCATTTGTGAGGTTCGATTGTACAGTAATTCCAAAGATACCTTTAAGTTCAATTCCCTTTTAATAGCTCACTTTGTCATAGCCTTCATACTAATTCTTAAATTATTTCCTTTTATTAAAAATTAATGCTGACCCATTATAAACAACATTAATAAACTGACATTAAGCAATGAAATTCTTTCAATCTAGGTCAAAGTGCCACTGGATCCACATAAATGTAACTCCTAAAATAAAGCATTTTTGATAAAAGTGGTTTCAAAAGAAAAATTTCTTAAAACTGTGACACAAACTGAAATATGAAAGCATTCTACGACAAAGAATACTTTTGTAAATCAAATAAAACTGCCATTTACTTTTTACAAGACTGCCACAGACACATGAAGTTCTGGCCAGGTTTTCTCATTGAGTCTGTATGTTGACTGGATGCACTGAACGGAGCAGGCTGAGAACTGTTAGGCTGGCCCTGCCCTTGTACAGCTTGAGAAGATGGCATAGGAGTGTTCTGTGAAAAAGAAGAAACACAGAGTTTGTGATATGATACTTGAAAACAGTAATTATTTTATAGTACCATCTTTTGTCTGATTACAACATTCATTTCTAACATGAAATTACACTTTGTAACTGCAAGCTAATGATTATCTTTTTAAAAAGATGATTACTTTTACAAAAATATTTAGAAAGTATGATTCTTTTATTTAATATGGAACCACAGAGGCAAGATGATGCATTGCTGTTACCATTACCAAATACATACTTTCATCTGGGTATCTATGGGGGACTGGTTCCAGGATCTCCATATATATATCAGTTATCTGTGATGCTCAGTCTCATAAAATGGCAAAATGATTGCATGTAACTGATGTGTAGCTTCTTGTACACTTAAATTATCTTTACATTATTTACAATGCTTAAAACATTGTAAATGCTACACAGTTATTACGCTATACTGTTTAGGGAATAATGACAAGAAAAGAAGTACATGTTTAGTACAAGATGCATTTCTTCCTTAACATTTTTGATCCAAAGTTGATTAAATTCATGATATGGAGCCCATAGTCATGGAGGGCAGATTGTATTATCAAAATTAACATTTTTAGGTAGGAGTAACCCAATAATGTATTTAAATAAAAAATACACTTAAGCATAACCAGCTGACTTATCTGTTCTTCGCAATAACAGATCAACTACAAGTTATTACTTCTTGAGTAGTATTTCCATTTAGATTTTTTTTTTAATGGTACTGGCGACTGAACTCAGCACCTTGCACTAGAGTGGCAGGCGCAGGAACACTGAGCTAAATCCCTGGCCCTCATTTATATTTTGTAAAAAGTATGAAACAATATATGGTAAAAAGCAAAGAAAATTTCAGATTACAGTTGACCTAACCATGGAGTATCATAAATATTAACTAATTTGCAATAAAATGTTTAATAATTTTAGTCTTTGAAGTTGTTCAGTTGTAGCTGTTGGAGAGCAGTGAAATGATTATAATTGTAAGCAAAATGTCTTTTAAATATAACCCCGTATTATTTTTCTTCTGCATCACATCCTTTTCTATCTGAAAAACACTAACGAATTAAAGATAGTTTAAAATAATTTTAGGAAATTTACATTTTCTTAAAATACCATAAAGGGGGAAAAATACATTTCTTAGAGAAATGGTGGCATAAAATTTTCAAGCACTGTTTAAGACAATAAAACTTTGGGAAACATTGACTATATTGGGTCATTATTAAACTGCTGAGAACCTCAGAATAAAAACAGTAATTAAAAAAGACAAAATATATAAGGTTATAAAATTATACAAATTAAAGAACAATGCTGAAAGAAAAAAGATCAGAAACAAGAGTTATAAGATCTTTTGACTTCTAACCAGCATGCACAATCTAATTTGAGGAGGTACTGTTGTTACCCTTAAATTTTACAATAGTTAGTGGGAAAACATATACATGCATGAAAAACACTGTAGGAGCATACAGATGTCAAAGTGACAATAGAGAGGTCCAGAAGGGAGACTGATTATGTAGGAAAGAGATGTTAGATGATGATAAATTCAGTTTGAGGAAAATGAGGTAACCCAAGAAAAAATATCTATCAATATAAATCAATACTAGAAACTAGATCTGAGTCTTTGCATATTTTTAAAACCATAAAATTGGAGGTGCTAAGAAAGCAGACAAAGGGGCCGGGGATTTAGCTCAGTGGTTTGGTGGCGTGCCTTGCAAGCCCAAGGACCCAAGTTCGATCCCCAGTACCAAAAAATAAATAAATAAATAAAAAATAAAGCAGACAGAAGAAAAAAAAAAA
The DNA here is from genome assembly GCF_012274545.1 of Fukomys damarensis. NCBI lineage: Eukaryota > Metazoa > Chordata > Mammalia > Rodentia > Bathyergidae > Fukomys > Fukomys damarensis. The sequence goes on from NW_022900927.1 coordinate 8,143,612, forward strand.
GGTCCAAGAAAAAGGAAGAAAAAGGGAAAGGGAAACTTGACATGAAAATTAAAAGCCAAGGAGAGGGACAGAGATTTTAGCTCATTGGTTTTGCTGCCTACCTTGCAAGTGTAAGGTTCCGAGTTCAATCCCTGGTACAAAAACAAACAAACAAACAAACCCCCAAAACAAAACAAAAACCAAGGAGTAACAAAGAACATCAGTTCTGATCAAATCTAAATCTTGAGAAGTTATTAAAATGTTACAATTTCTCCTACTGAGTATGTACTGAGGATTGAACTCAGGGCCCTCTACCCGAATGGCAAGCACTCTGGTGTTGAGCTACATCCCAGTCCATTTTTTTTTTTTTTTTTTTTTGTGCCAGGGTCCTGCTAAGTTTCTCAGGTTGTCTTAAAACTTGAAAACCTTGTGCCTCAGCCTCTTGAGTAAGACTACACGTGTCCACCAGAGGGTGTATGGCTCAGAACTTTAAAGGGTAAATTTGTTAATAGTGTCAAATTTCCTGTGAAAGAAACTTGTTTCTCTGTACTGTTATTATTTCAGTTAGATATTTTATTGACTAGCCTGTCCTAAATTTGTAAATTAGTCCTCATTTTATTTTTGTAAGTGCTAACAAACTTTAATCTTCACTTCTTCCTTGTAATTGTGTGCAACTATTACTGGTATCACAGAAAATTCAGCAACAGGGTATCATGTAGTATTTTAATCTCAAATGTTAACAAGAGATGTATCAAGAATGACTAAAGTTAATCTGTTAAATTAAGAATGAATAAAGGCTTATTAACTAAAGGTGATATGTAGACACTTTTGAGATCCTAATTCAAACAAGCTGTATTTTTAAAAGATAACTGAGGAAACATTGAAGATAAATTGGGTATCAGGTAATATTAAGAAATTGCTACTTTTATCAGGCATGGGTAAAATTGGATCTCACCTAGTTTCACATCTGTGATCACACCTAGTCTGAAGCAGAAGGATCACAAGTTTGAGGCAGCCTGGGCAATTTAGTGAGACCCTATCTCAAAATAAGATTTTAAAAAAGTTTGAGGATGTAGCTCAGTGGTAGAATGCATGCCTAGCATGTGTGAGATCCTGGGTTCAATCCCTAGTGTATGAAAGAAGAAAAAGAACTACTTTGGTTAGATAAAATTTAATATTGTAGTTTTACGTATATATTCAAAACTCTGTGATTGTTAGAGGCAGTAATATACAGTGAAATGAAATGTTTGTGATTTGCTTGAAAGTAATCCAGGAAAAAAAAAGTGGTAGGGAATAGAATAAATAAGAATAGTAAAATGTTGATAATATTTAAAGACAGGTAATAGCTACAATGGAGGCTTACTGGCTCTATTTTTTAGTATTGCATACTTTTCAAAGTATCGATTAAGTCAATTGTGCTTTAAGAATGACATCCTTTGTGGGGCCAAGGATTTAGCTCAGTGATTTCGCTGCCTGCCTCGCAAGCAAAAGGTCCTGAGTTCAATCCTCAGTCCAAAAAACAAAAAAGAAAAAAAAAAAAAAAGCATGACATCCTTTGCATGAGAATGCAAAATACATTTTTTTCTAAGCTGTAAAAGTTTATTTTTTCTGCACTTTAGCATTTACTGTGAATTGGCAGAATATAAGCCATAGCCATAACTTGAACATAAATGCAGAATTAAGTTATGCATACTTTTAGGAACAATCAATCAGCTGTTAAAGAATATTCTATATCACTGCTCTATTCTAATTAGGAAGAGCTAGCTAATTCTTCATACTACTTTTTTGTACCAGGGATCTAACTCCGGACCTTGAGCTTGTGAGGCAGGTAGCAGAACCACTGAGCTAAAATCCCTGGCCCTCTTTATATTACTTTTTGTAATCAAAGTGGAAAAGTACAACTTCAATGAGAGACCAGAAATGTAAAATTATATAAAGGACATGAAAACAATCCTGTGACTTTTTGTGCAGTATAAAATTAACTGTTAGTGAATATAGCAATTTTAGATTTGGAAAGAATACTGCTTTTTGTTAAAATAAATTATAATCTTGCCTTTCCATCTTTTCAAAAAATGGCTAAATTCTACATAACACAGGTAATACTTTGCATACTTTTAGATCTCTAGTTATTATTGAATAGGACTAAAAATTAAGCATTTTGGTCTGTGTCAAAAAAGCCACAAAACTATAATCTGTTATCCTTAAATTCTTTGCAATAATGAAATATTGTGTCCCAGGGTAGCTGCACATTTTGAAAGCTGTTTATAGAGTGGAGTCAGCTGAGGTAAATGGGATGGTGACTAAAGCAGACACCATGATATCTAAAGCCAACGTAAGTAATTGGTAAAGTGTATTCCGAAGAAGAGGGAAGTAAGGAAAGATACCTTTAAAACCTTTAAGGGAACAAGAATTAGTTTGTTCTACATGTGATTATATTTAGGCTAAATGTACATATTTATAAAACAGCACTGAGAAAGTCAAAATCACTGAAAAACTAAGATCTTTGGACAATATACTAAGATTTGTTTGCTCTAAGAGTCCCTTGTTTTCTTAAAAATTGTATATTGAGCATCACTAATCCAAAAATCCATATGGAATGTGAAATGCTCCAAAATCTGAAACTTTTCTAGTGCAGACATTATGCCATAAGTACAAAATTCCACACTGTGAGACTTCATTTCATAAACAAAATTACTTAAAATATTGTACAAAATCACCTGCAGGCTATGTGCATATGAAACATAAATAAATTTTATATTTAGAATATGTCTGATTATGTATATGTAAATATTTTAAATTCTGGGAAAAGGTCTAAAATTTCTATCACTTTTGGGTTTCATCATTTCCGATGATGGATACTCAGTCTCTACCATGTTTTTCTGATTAGTAAGTATAAATCTAGATAATGAATATACATTTTTTTCTCTCTCTACATATATATATATTGGAGACAGAATCTTGCTATGTAGTTCAGGCTCGTCTCAAACTCACTATGTAGCTGGGGCCAGCCTTGAACTCATGGTGATCTTCCTGTCTTGGCCTCCCAAGTGCTAGGATTATACGCATGAGCAACCATGTCTGGCTACATCAAGCCTATTTTGGAAGAACACACAGAAAAAGAAACAAAGAAGTTACATTCAGTGGCAACACCTTCCATAGCATTTACAACGTGCTGCTCTACAAATCTGAGTAAGAAACTTAAAAAACACTGAAGTGATATCCTTGAGGCTTTTGCTAAAATACAATGTATGCAAGAGGTGCCCTCTTCAGGATATAGATCTGTTTTCTGATGGGCTGAACAAATTTCTCAAGCTTACTGTCAAAAAGAGGAAGAGATCAGAAAGACACCAATATTCAGAATTAAACAGAACCACATCAGGAATGTTTCCTGTTGGAAGAACAGGAAGACAAGGTGTATATAAAACACCTTAAGCAGGCATATCCTCAAGCAAATCATTGCTTTAGCAAATTATTTTTACATGCAAGATTCTGACAATTTATCAGATCATGAGATTATCAGTTATGAGTATGTTCAGCATGTTTTTTGCATGATGCTAAGAAAGTCTTCAGGTAATCGTGTTATTTTTTATTCATTTTTCTTTTAATAAAATGGAAAAATACACCGAATGCTAAAAGAAACGTTTATTATTACAGTAAAAGACACATTGTCAAAAATATCCTTCAAAATACTTTCCCTTTCTTTGAACACGTTATTCTTGCCACTTTTGGTAGCAGTTCTGGAAGTCCTCTTCATGAGTATCTTTAGTTGTGCTGTTGTGCTGCCCTGATGTCATAAACTGACTCCAAGTGTTTACCTTTCATGGTTATTTTGACTTTAGGAAGAGTCACAAATTTCACAGTGCCAGATCTGGTGAATAAGCTACCATGTGGATGCAGTGCAATGTTTTTACAAGCCTGCCTTTCCCTGGGATAGCACACAGCAGCAGCATTCACTGTATTTTTAACATACCTCATTAAAATATGAAGAAAGATGACTTCCAGAACTGATTCAGAAAGTAACAAGAACAATGAGCAAAATGTGTTCAAAGCAAGGTAGAGTATATGGAGGGGGACTAATGGCAATCTGTCTTTTATTGTAATATTTAAAATTTAAACATTCACCATATATGCTGATCACACATTGTATGTCAATCTAGTTTTTTGGCTCCAGGTATCAATTCATGAATAATGGACAGGACATCTGGAAGGACATCTGGAGGACAGGACATCTGGAAATGGTAACATGTAGGCTGCATTTGAACTTGCAAATAGATTTTAAATAAGCAGCTACAATAAGGAAATTTATCTTGAAGTAGACAAAAAAAAAAATATGTTTTTCAGACTGTCTTGGTATACAGTTTTGGCCAGCCTTGAACTTACTATGTAGCCCATGCTGGCTTCAAACTCACAGTCTTGCCTCACCCTCTCAAGTCCTGGGATTAAAGGCATGTACCATCATGATTGGCTTTATTTTGTATGTATGTAAAATGCCCAGGTAAATACTATTTAAATACACAGTCTTTAATTGTACCGTTACTTTCATATATATTCTTCTTTTACTTGTTGCTACTTTTTTCTATAATGAAATTAGTAGTCGATTAGCAGAGGCAATAAGGAACAAAATCAGTAAGAAAATATGAAATAATAAAGGTATCAGGAAGGTTGACATATTAGCTTTTTGCAGGAAGGGAAAGCTTTCCCTGCAGCTTTCTATCCCTAAGCGTTTTACAAGTCTAGAAGTTCCTTCCTGAAAACCGGTTGCTTCATTAAAATCCCTAGAATCTCTTAAAATGGTGGGAATAAAAAGTCTGGCTGAGAAAATCACTTTTTAAGTCCTCTATTTTAGAATGCTTTAATCTATCAATTTGAATTGTGAATAAAATGGTGTTAAACTACAGTCTAAAATGCAGAATAAGAGTATGTAAAAAAAAACTTAAAGAATCTGGACAACAATGGAAAGGACTAATGGCTATTAAAAAAAAACTTTTATAATAATATCGTGCAGTTGATTTTTTGATCTGTTCTATATATCTACCCATGAAAATCATTAACCTTCTATATTAATCTAAAATATACTTGCTCCATTGGCAAATGCCCAACTATGTGGTAGGCATCATAGTAAGTGCTATACATAAGGATCCTGGATTTTTAAATTTTCATAGATGCCAATCAGGTTATACCATTTTCCTTGCAAAGTTTTTAATTTCTGCAGGCCAACCTAATAGCAATTTTCCAAATAATAAAAAAAAATAATAGTTTTTTCATTTGTGGTGCTGAGGATGAACACAGGGCTTCATGTATAAGCTAATTCTAGCCCAGTGTAACTATTTTAAATAAACTACATAACTGGAGAGGCTGCGCAGAAGTTTAAGTTTAAGTCAGATTTTTCATATTAGAAATAAAATATACTCTCCTTTTAATGGCCTATACATGACTACTGTGCTAAGTAGTTTTAACATTAAAAAGATCACTTAGTAGTTCTTACTTCTATAACACATTACTTTAATAATCAAAATGTGAGACAAAAAGGGCTTCCTAGAATTTTACAGAACAATCTTTTAGTCTAGCGGTGAAAAGAAAGGTTAAAGGGGTTAAGAGCATTAATTTTGGTTTCAAATATTCCTAAGTTTTAGTCCTGGTAACCACCTCATATTAATTGGTGACCTTAGGTGGGTTATTCAACATCTTCATTTCTCACCTCTGAAATGGTGATAACAATTCTTACCTAATAGAACTATTGTGAGGATTAAATGAGAATATGCTTCAGTACAAGGTCCCTAAGCACAGGTCCCAATCTTAGCTAGTATTCTTGTTCATTCTTTGTTATTGAAATCAGTACTGAATATAACCACACTGGAAGATTAAGGACACACAAAACAAGGGTTAATGAAACAATTCCATAGTAATGGAGCTTTTCTCTATTTTGGCTTGGTCTATTATAACTAGATATCTAGGGGAAAAAAAGTCACATAATGAGGAGGAACTGAAAAAATTATTAAATAATACAAAAAACTTACTTGGATGTCTACTATGTATTCAGAATTGCACGAGTTAAATGAAAAACACCTTGGGAATGCTATATAAAAACAACTTCATATTTTCTACCCATCATTTATTATTGTTATGTACATTGCATCTACTAATGTACATTTCAGTCACTAGATCTAGGCAGTACAAACATATAAATTAAAAATCCCATTATGCCCAGAGCAGCACAGTACAACTTTATCCTTTCACTCAAAGAAACGTAAATATTTGTGGAAGAACTGGTCTGGAGCAAGGCACTTTTCTTTTTTGTTGTGTATTTTATTTTGCTATCACCATTACAGATATAACACTAATGCCAATCAAATTCATAGTTCTGCTGTCATCACTATAAGCAGAGACCTAAGCCAGAAGAACACTAGCACATTTGGCAAGTCACAAAAGCATGTGGCAGTGCATTAACTGGGAAAGACAGAGTGAAACTGAAGGATTCAGAAAACAAGTGATAATAACTGTTAGGGGACTCTATGGTTTCAGTAGAAAGATCATTTAAGATTGGGTCCTCAATTCAGTAGAATGGATCCTAGAAAATACTTTTATTTACTAATAGGGCATGCACAGACGGGATAGAACGAGTTAAAAAGGGAATAGCAGGAACATGACAGCATATAGCCAAGGAATGAGAAATACAAAAATAACAGAGTATCTGAAACAAATTGCAATGAAGAACACTTTTTAAAAATAAAAGAAACCAATGCATAAACATATTAAGAATGTATTTTAAAGTTCTTAGGGCTGGGGATTTAGCTCAGCAGTGTGCACCTGCCTCACAAGTGCAAGGTCCTGAGTTCGATCTCTGGCACCAAAAGAAAAAAAAAATTTCTTATTGGATTCATTTTTTTTTTTTTACTGAGACTATTTAAAGGGCCATAAATCCATACCCAAAATCAAACAAAGAAATCTCCTTTGGAATAATCTTAGGAAGTGTCCATTACCACCCACAGTAAACTCAAAAGGAGACAAAACACATTTTTATATTTTTCAAAATTGTTTGATAAGCAACTGTTTCTAATTTGGGTCTGTAACAAAATGGAGAAATTCTTTATATCATATTTTAATGACTGAACACTTATAAAACTAAAGAAAAAGCAGGACAGTCTGAGTATACAAATAAGCTGAAATAACTTTTCAAGGTGGGAAATGGAAAAACAGTGTTTCCCCCTAAAATCATACAGTATTTATAAATCAGAGTAGTATTATGCTAAGAGAAATATGACAGCAGACTTACTTACCTGTGGGACCACATTCTGTATGTATGTTGTTGGATGCTGTTGCTTTTGCTGAACAGCGCTTTCTATTGCTACTTTAGCTACAGTGCTTGGATCTGCTCCTGCTGGCACAGCAACCATTGTTGCACTACAGCCAGCATTGTTGGGGTCGCTGATTGTAACAATTCTAACTCCTACTTTATTTGGAATTCCTGTGACTGTTTCCCTGTCATTATCCTCTGCTGGCCTCTTTACAGTTTTGCATTCTGCTGTGCCATTTGTAGACCGAACATCAGATGATAGGGCAGGAGAATGGGAAACTCTTGATCCTGAGTGGGAAACTGCTATGATTTGATGCCCCTGTATAACAGAGGTTGTAGAATGTGGTGAGACAACTACACTTGGGCGTTGCTGAGGCACATCTGAATTCAAACTTGAAACTAGAGGTCCATTAGGCAAATCAGTACCACTAAATTGTTGTGTTGTCACATTTGAAGCCTCCTGCATACTGCTCATAGATGGTGAACCACCCAAAGTTAATATAGGTCCATTACAAATTCTTTCTAGTTGATCACCTTTGGCAGTATCTTGCTGAGCAGCATCCAAAGTCCCTTGTGGTTCCACTGGAGATATCTCACCATTTCCTACATGATTGGAAGTTTTGTGATTTGGAATGTTTTTGCTTAAATGAGAACCATCTCCTTTATCAAAATCACAGATTCCATTAACTAGGGTTTTTTTCAAATCACTTTTGATATCCTGTACATCCATTTGTTCTGAGTTCAGTTTTCCAGAAGCTCCATTCTCACCTAATTCTAATGATGGCCCATTACTGATTAGTGAGCACTGATTAGCCTCACACTGAATTTTCCCTGAGTTTGAAGGAGGTAGACTTGAGTCACTGTATTTTCTCCCGTTTAAAAGACTTCCCATCTGCATTTCATTTTCCTTGGTATCTCCATTGCTGGTGTTTGTAGATCCACGTCGACAGGAAGGGTTCTCCATAACTTCAATTTTACGTTCATGAACATGTAAACCTGTTGCTTCCTTTGCTTCCTCCTCCTTTTGGCAAATTATTTTATCACCTTTAAATGGGGGAGTAGCAGTACTACATGATGATTGTCCAGCTGGAGTAGTCTGAGTGGCTGGAAGTGTTTGCACCTGAAGTCCAACTCCTGCCTGTGTTCCGCTCATAGTAATTCCTGCTGGAGCAATGAGCTGAGTTGCATTTCCCTGACTCACAGTTGCAGTTGCAAAACTTGTATTTGGCACAACTGTTATGGTTACCTGGTTGCCAGAAGTCCCTTGGAAAATGGTTGCTGGGCTGTTTGAGATCAGTGGGCCTGGTAGTATTTGTAAGTTTGAGATGGGCACAGTTTGTACTCCCCCTGTGGGTGGCATTGCACTTTGGACCAACTGAACATTTTGCTGCCCAACCAATAGCTGCTGCGGTGGGGTTTGCCCTTGCACACCAAAACCACCTGTTTGGTTATTGGCCACCTGATAGACCACCTGAGGGCTAGGAGCTCTTGCATTATTAGGGGGAGGAATCTGTGGAGCTGGAAGAATAAGCTTACCACCTGGAGTCGAAGGGCCACGCTTTGGAAGCAGCAACTGTTTAATCAGACTTGACTCACCAGAAGCAGGCTGACTAACTCCTGTAGTTGTTGGTGGAGGCTGAGCCTGCATCTGGACTTGTTGTGACTGCTGAACTTGTACCTGTACCTGGTGTGGTGGGGGTGCTGGTGAATGCTGCTGTTGTTGCTGCCTTTTCACAGATAGCATCTGACTGACTGTAGGAGGTGGTCCCTGTGATTGAGGGGTGGAAGAAGATGGCATTGCAGTAGGGACTTGGTTATTAGTAGCTGGGGCAGGTGATGGTGAAGATGATGGAGTTATGTTTGGTTGTCCAGTTAACTGAACTGTCTGACCAGCTGGAAGAGCTGCTGGATTAGCAAGAACAATTTGGTGAATGGCTGGTGCATAAGTCTGACCTTGTTGAGCTGGCTGGCTTACAATTACTACACTTTGTTGGGTTGGCTGCTGTGGCTGTTGGATAGGCTGCTGTACCACTGTTGATGAAACTTGCTGAGAAGGGAGAGGTTTTGGTGCAATGTTCTGAAACCCTACTCTTGAGGGTTGTGGACTTGGGACACCAGCAATGGTAACCATTTGTCCTGTAGCTACCTGAAAATTCTGCACTGAATTTGCTGAGACGATATTGGATGCAGAAGTTGTTACATACTGTGGGGGTGCTATGATAACAGTGTCTTGCGGCTGGCTACCCATTGATGTCTGTTGAGATGAAGTTTGCACAGGTTGGGGTGATGTGGTGATTAGTTGTTGACCCTGTGAAACTGTAGAAGTACAAGCTGGTATGTTCTGTACTCTACCAAATATATGACTCTGTGGGACAGCCTGCTGAATTACTGTAACAGGAGTGCCTGAAGGTATCTGTCCTGGTACCACTGTATGTAATGGAGACGGCTGTGGAATTACAGATGGATGGTGAAGCAATGTCTGAGAATTCACAACTGTAACAGGTTGTGGGCCTGTACTATGGTTTTGAACCCCAGAACTCTGCGCAGGTCCTCCAACAGCAATACTAACAGGAACTGCTGTTTGGGGTATAGAATTCTGTATTACTGTAGCTTTTACAACTTCACAAGGAACTGGAGCTTTATTTTGAATGAGAGTCACTGGAGCATTTTGTTGCTGGTGGGTGTGAACTGAAGGATTTGGTAGAATTCTTGAAACAGTCTGTGCCACAGTATGAATACCTTGTACTGGAAAAGACATTTGTGTTGCAGTCAAATTTGAAGATTGGTTGGTAACAGGAGTCCTCTGAAAATGATTTCCTACAGTCTGTGATCCAAGAGGGATTCCTAAAAATAAAAATTTCAATTGAAATAACTGAAAAATGCAAATAGGAATTATTTTACTTAATATAAGAGAAAATAATTTAAAGAAATTAATATACAACAACTTTGAGCCATATGAATACAATAGAAGCCTAATTCATCAGTTTTTTTTTGGGGGGGGTAGCGGGGATCACACTCGGGCCCTTGAGCTCGTGGGGCAGGTGCTGGAACCACTGAGCTAAATCCCTGGCTTATCAGTTTTATTATATTAGTAACAAATGAAACAGAAAAAAATTAATACCTGCAGGTGAAGGAGTTGGAGATACATCAGGAACAGAATCAATTCGAACAACAGGAGTAGAAACTGGTTGCTGCTGATAGTACATCTGAATGGGAAGTGGTATAGCCCTCCGTTTTACTCCAACCACATGAATATGTGCCTGTCCGCTGTTGCTAGAATCCTCTACTCTCTTCACTGTATGATTTGGAAAGACTGTTCTGTAAAGTAATACAAACTCAGTTAGTTAAGATCACTATGACACTAGCAAAAAATAGCGACGTCTAACAATGTTTGTATGAACAGTGGCCATATATTCATTGCTACTTAAATATGAAGCAGTTACTACTATTTGCAAAGGTGAAAAGCAAAGAAATACAGAAGAGTAACATTTTCCCTTCAGTCCGAACTACCAAGGTACACGTGGTCCTCTTGGGCAGCTGTACCTCTGGTGATATAAGTGGTATAATCATGCACGTATCACTGGTAGCTCAACCTGCCCAGCAGAGAGATATACAAATTACGGCACCGACATGAACGTGATAATTCTCCTTTACAAAGTCATTATTTACCAGCTGTGTTGCTGAGAGTTTTCCTTTTGCCTGCTCCCTTCCACCCTCCTTTCCTTCTTTTCCCCCTTGCTTCCTTTAGAAAATTTTATTTTATTTTTCCTTGTACTGAGGCCTGAACTCAAGAGTATCCAAACTGAGCTACATTTTCAGGCCTTTTTATTTATTTATTTATTTATTTATTTATTTATTTATTTATTTATTTA
>NW_022900927.1:8155197-8165469 GCF_012274545.1 Fukomys damarensis
GTATCCAAACAGCTACATTTTCAGGCCTTTTTATTTATTTATTTATTTATTTATTTATTTATTTATTTATTTATTTAACTTTGAGACAAGTTCCCAGTAAGTGGTGCTGGCTGGCCTTGAACTTGTGGTTATCTTGATTAAACCTCCCAGAGTGCTGGGAATACACGTATGCACCACATCTGGTTTAGTCTCACTGAGCTTTAAGTGATGCCACCTCCTAATATAACTAATTTAAAAATACCATTATTAAAAAGCCTTAATATCTGAAGATATAGTATTAATTATTCAAAATTTAAAACATCTAGTCTTTGAAATATAAAAGTTAACAGAAAACAAAGAAATGAATTTTATTTAAAGAACTGCACCCTACCTAAGACATTTATAAAATCCAGTTGATGTGAGGATTCCACCACGAGCTAATTTACTACAAGTTGAGAGGTATTCAGAATACATTTCTGCTCGAGAGACAGAACAATCTGGATTTACTTCAAAATGAGCATTTAGCCTAAGAGGAGAAAAATAAATATATTATACAGTACATTCCAAACTTAAATATACCTAAACTATTTGAAAGCAATGTGTTATAAATCAGTAGTTACATTAACTAATCAAGTTTTACTAACTTATTATGTTACTAACAAAAATACAAGTTGTGTTTTAGGCAGAGTCAATCAAAAAAGAGACTGTCTACTTAATCATACTTATTGTAGTGCTGAAAATATCAACAATTAATATGGAAACTATGTTCATAACCCAGCAAGAGCAGGGTTGGTCTACTGGTGATAAATGTTTTATAAGGAACGGTTTTATTTAGTGAGTATCTACTTGGTTTCCTATAATAAGCAAAATGTAACCAGTTCCTAATTATGAGTTATATACATTGGAATTTAGGAAAATAGTGGGAAAACCGAACTAAGGTTAAACTTCTTGGTTCGTGGATTAAACTCCTTCAGAAAAACTTTAACAAAACTTCTCAACTACTCCCTACAATGATACTCTCTCTGTTGTACATTGCCATTTCCTCATGTTAAAATGCTTGTTTCTATTTGCTAATTCATTACAAATTAATACAAACTTCAGTTGTCTTTCCCTCAAAGTGATTTCTAGGAAAACAGGATGTAAAAGAATTACATGTGCCAAATCCCCACAATGAATGTAATCACTATGTATTCCAAATGTGTACTAAGAAAAATTAAAAATCTAAGTGAGTTCTATCTATAAATTAGGATTGACGGCCAGGAATTTAGCTCAGTGGTTCCGCTGCCTGCTTTCCAAGCACAAGGACCTGAGTTCGATACCTGGTATCAAAAAATAAAAAAATAAAAAATAAATTAGGATTGAGAAGAGCATGGTTATCCGTATAAGTCTTTCTCCAGAACTCACTATGCATAAAAGGCCAACTTAGCCATTTAGTGTGACCTTAACCAATTAGAAATTATGATAAATTCTCTTCCTACTCTGAAGAAGTGCCAGAAATGACAAAATCGAGGGTTGAAAGGGCAAATCTAAATAAATATTTTATGGTGGCTATTACACATTCTCTTTTTTTTTTGGTACCAGGGATGGAACTTGGGACCTTGTGCTTACAACACAGGTGGTGGCACCACTAAGCTAAATCCCCAGCCCTGTTACATGTCTTTCTCACTGTCAAAATCCTTTCTGTACAGAGATTTAAGAAAGACTTATGTTCTGATTGCAATGTAGAAGGCAAACCTTTCTGAATATCAGAAGAGATTCATCAAGTATGAAGGGTTAATGTGTAAAAATAAAAAAGGTGAGATAAGTAAATAATTAAAGATGCTTTAAACCATAAGATTGATCTAAACACAGTAAAGAGTCTGGAGAAATCTGTCATAGAAACAAAGATATGAAAGCACCAAAAACAGGGAACACAGTGACAGGAATATGGAATGGGAGACAAATGTTAGAGAATGGGAGAAATGGGTCCAAAAAAGATATTTCTAGAAGTGATCTTAATACTACAATCTGTAATCTTCTAAGCAAAGAGTTTAAATTATATCATAAATAATATAGAAGAAACTATCCATGAAAAAGCAAAAAAAAGTCCCACTCTACATTTTTCAGAGAGAGGCTGAGATATGATAAGTTAATATGGCTGGGAAAATATTATTGTCAAGTTGCTATTTCAAGGTAGATATACTGACTATCATGTGATTAATTGCCTTGAATACTCACAAAATGGAAAAATTATCTATGTGAAGTTTTGCTTTACATAGAAAACATTTAACAAAAACCTACTTTTATTTTCTTAGTTCAATTCAGTTGTAACAAAATATTAATTTTAGAAGTACTCTGTAATCTAACATTATCTATAACATGAGACAAAATTTTGCTACATTGTTTTAAAAAGGTGTGACTTAATAAAATTTTAGTCAGACCAGTTTAATTCTGAAAATTATAGTGAATATTTTTCTTTCAAAGTATATAAAACATAGGTGAAATAATTTTATGTTGTCCTTTCGTCATACAAATGACATTCTACACTCTTACTGAAAGGAAATATATAATAAAACATTCTGAATGACTGTTGAATACTTTTTTTATGTTGCTTTTTTCTTTTCTTTTGCTTTATTTTTTCCAAGGATAAACCCTTAAAAGAAAGAAACCACTTACCACTGACAAGCAAACTTCTCACTATCTATTTCCACTATTCCTGGAGGTGGAGCAACATGCTGTGCTACAACTGTTCTGGAAGCTAAAGAAAAAAATAATTAGCTACATCATTTAAAAAAATTTAGTCACTATATGTCATAATTTAGTTCACAGACACTGAACCAATTAAGACTGAATACCTTTTTTAAAGGTATGTGAACAGATGAAACTATAAAATTTGAGAAAGAAATGTATAATTCTAGAAGATATCATGAAGCACATAGTAAGCAAGGAACTGTCCTAGATGCTTCAGCTTTATAATCACTTAAATAATAATCCCACGGATGACTCACCTAAATAAACTTTTTCCCATGGGCCAGAAACTAAATACTTTACATATATCATCTTCCCAAATTCTCTGAGGCAGGTATACAAGAGAAAATTAAGTCTCAAAGTGATTTAAACAGGGCAGCATGACATAGCTTAACACAAAAGTAAATAAACATCTCTCAGCTTAAATAAGCAAAAGGCCTTAGAAATTATAACTTCACTTCTGAATTTAAAAGATTAATATTAACTCTCTAAGTATCTGGAATAAGATGAATAATAGTTAAATTAACTGAAATGTCCCACATTCTTGAAAGGATTTTCAGATCCTTGAGAAGGGAAAAATAAAAGGGAGAGATCTGTAGCAATAATAGTTCTGAAAAAAAAAAGTTTTAAGTTTGTCTTAAAAGATGCAACATACCCCTATAAAAATGTACAGGTTACTAATCAAAAGATACATATATATAAAATATATAAGGTTTCTCTTAGGACATATTTTAAAATAATTTGAAAGCCAATATGTAAATGAAGTTGAATGAAGTAAATATTTTCTAACAAGTTATAAAGATTTGTAGGAAAAAATATATATCATTTCTACTACACTATATAAAAGAAAAACAAAAATACAATAGAAAAAGAAAGTTATGCTGTGACACTAAAATGTAAACGACTCACATATTTATAATTAAGTTATACCATTTCATTTGAATAGCATTATATTGAAATTTTTAAAAATGCACCAATTTTTCATCAGATGCTAGTAAAACTTCCTCAGGACTCTCAATCAGAGAACAAAGACATCTAAGGAATAAAACTAGAGGAGCTCTCAAGCATAGCTGGATCTGAATGAGCTGATGAAGCCTCCAGGCTTTCTTTTAGATAACTAAGAACAGTCATGTAAGTTTTTCAGAGGCCAAACTATGATATGCTTCCTAACAGAATATAATAATTAGAACAAAAATTCTCTTGATATTGGCAGTACCCAACTTATCATTTTTCCTCCATTTAACTTGATAGTTACCCCATTCAGACTGAAATGTCCTGAACCAGTTAATAATTTTATAAAACATGAAAAATTAAGTTGAAACTATGAGAAACCTTATTACCAATGCATAAAAAGTAATGAAGCCACAATTAAGAATTTAAACTGGATGGCTGGGGATTTAGCTCAGTGGTGCTGTATGGTCCTGAGTTCAATCCCAGTACCAAACACACACACAACACACACACACACACACACACACACACACACACACACACACACACACACAGAATTTAAATTGGAAATGTACAATTGCTCCAATACAGCAACAAACTTTTTGTAAATTAAGCACATTTATTAAAAGACAGACATTCTGAGGCCAGACATAGCAAATATTAAATTTTTTTTTTCTCATTGAGTTTATTGGTACATTTTAGGTATATTGTACAGTTACATTTATCTTTGGGATCTTGTACTTTTACATGACAGGTCTTGGTTCTCACTTTTCCCCACTCCCCTGCACTCCATTCATCCCCTCCTCCCCCTTCCCTATTTACAAAGACTTTATTTCCATTTTTTAATATTCTCATATCTTTTTTCTTTTCCCTTATTTCCTTTCCCCTACCCTGCCCACTTCCCCTACACCTTTAGCAACAAACTTGAGAAGTACTGCTCTCAGAAAACCACATTTCAAATGATACAAAAACACTTATACTTTGAAAGGAATCAATTTTCATATACTCAACTTTTTTTTTGATTCTCAACTTTTATATGTTCCTAAAATTGTTTTGCCTGAGAATATCACCTCCTCTTTGATAACTGCCCTTTTCCCATGTTGGACCAGAGAGGTTTACCTTTCATCATTTTATAGCACTGCAGGATTATGGTTAATTGCATGACTCTGGAGTCCAGGCTGGTTCCAGAGTTCTGTCAATCTCTACCTCTGCAACCCTGGGAAAGTTACTTAAGTTATCTATTTATAAAATGGACAGAAGTAACAATATACTGGCCTCATAGATTGATACAAGCATTTGAGGAGTTTATATGTACTCAGTTGAAACAATTCCTGGCACAGAGGAAATACTATATAGATGTTACTTACTGTTACTACTGTTATATTAGTAAAAACCTTTGGCACACCAAAGAATTAGAAACTGTTCACAAAGCCTCTTAACAAAGGTATTATATGGTAGAACCTCCTGTCAATCCCAGAATTTTATATATTGAGTTAAAAGTAAAGTTGGGCATTTGAAGTTGAGTATCCTATAGCCCTTTGGTGTTCTCAATTCAGATGTACTGTAGAGTGAGAGAATTCTGCCCAGCATCTTTGCCACTTTTATCCTTAATTACTGTCAAAGAATACATTATTTCTGAAGAAATATCTTGTGTGTGGGGCAATATATACTTCTTAAAATAGTGAAGGAAGTGGTACTTCATTCATTCAGATGATAAACTCATGACAAGTTTAACTTAGAATTCTGAACTAAGGAAAGTCATAGTAACATACTAATATAATTTAAAAGAGTGAAAGAAAGTAAAAGAAAATGAGTCTGACTAAGCTAGACCTTTGAAAATTAAAATTATTGGGTTGGGGACACATCTACAAAGCAGACAAAGTGTTTTAAGCATGTGTAAAGCACATGGTTCAATCCCTAGCACTAAAATACAAAGCCCCTTAAAACTAGCTTTAACAAGTTCTGCAGCATTTTTCATATGTTGAATGAGGTAAATCTGCAAGGCCAAGATTTAAAAAAAAATGTATTCTAAGCCCATGATAAAAAGGGTTTATAAACACTCTACTGGTCTTTAAATGAGTAATACTTCAATTTCCCTAACCCAGTTGTCCTCAAAATATAGTCTCTGGACCTGAAGAATCAGCATCTCATAAGAATGTGCTAGAGGGCTGGGGATTTAGTTCAGTGGTTCCCCCACCTGCCTTGCAAGTACGAAGACCTGATTTTAATCCCCAGTATCCCCCCCAAAAAATGTGCTAGAAATTAAGATTATCAGATCCCACTTGAGTGGGAAACTCAAGGTAATGGAGCCCAGAAACCTATTCTTTAAGTATGCCCATCAGTAGATTCTGATGCACATTAAGCATTATGCTAAAACTTCTTGAACATATCAGTCTCACAGAATATGTACTATCACTGAACAGGATACAAGGAGGTCCCTAGAACAGAGATGGGGAGCCTCGATTCATTCCACCGATGTGATGGGGTGGAGGTTCTCTGGCTCTAACCAGAGAAGAATTTGTAGGATGAGTCGGTAAGAGGTATAAAGGTATTTTATTAAGTAGAATCTTTAAAGTATATACTAAAAAGTATGAAGGGGAGGAAGCGAGCAAGAGAAATTACACTCTGGAGCTGAAAAGATTCCTGTGTTTTCAGTGGTTAGAATCTGTGAAATTTGTGAATCTATGGAAAGTTTGGGCTTGGTTGAGAGGGAAAGGGTGATGACTCACCCTTAGAGAGAAAGATTAATGGCTCATTTTACAGGTAAAGGGATGGCCTATCTATTTATATGGAGGAGGGGGCTTCAGGCAGGGTCTCACTACCCAAACTGACCTTGAACTCATGTGAAGCCAAGGCTGGTCTTGAACTCCTGCCTCAGCCTCTGGATAGCCCATTTCACTGGGGAAAGGCAGGGCACAGTTTCGTGTGTGTGCGTGTGTGTATAAGATGTGTGATCTACAATATTCTACCAGAAAACTGTTCTGTGAAACCTTTGTATGTTTCTCTAAGATCTGTTTTCTGCCCTTTATCTTACCTACTGAGCAAATTTATAGACTAATAATATATTTAGGTATATTTTGGGTGTGATTGGCCTGTAAAGAAGAATAAACAAAGACAGGGAGGTATAGATATGAATAACCTTGGGTACTGTGCCCTAAAGTTGCAGTCTTCTTAAAAGTACAATTTATAAGTTATGATTTTATTTTGTCTCCATTCCTACATTCTTTTTTTTTTTTTTACTGAAAATCAAATTCAGGACCCTAAGCTTGTGAGGCAGGCGGCAGCACCACTGAGCTAAATCCCCGGCCCCGATGTCTCCTCCTACATTCTTTATTTCTTTTATCCTAACTCAGTACTACTAAGCAAAAGAGTACAAATATTATTTATAGTCATATCTCATTAATATCTTTCTATTTATAGTCATATCATTAGTATCTTTTTAAGTATCTTTTCAAAAACAAAATGTATTAGATAGTGGATAACAAATATCCTCACAAATCAGGTACTTGATAATTCTTTGATTTTAACAAAAAGAAGGGCAAACTCTAGTTATCAGATGAGCATTAAAAAAAGCTTTAAAATTTTCTGGATAATTATGAGGATGTTCAAGGAGTTAGAAATTCTATTCTCCATTTATTAATGTGAACAAATGTTTCAACTCTTATTTAAAAATAGAGAAAATAAGAATAGAACTGACATTGATTAGTTTCATTCTAGCAATAAATAATGTTCATGTACAGATATACTAGGATTAAGAGTTTCTAAAGAATTAGGTGAAAAAAGTCACATTTATATCACTAAGACATGTACTTTCAATAAATTTTACTTTTAATTTAATATATATTCATATAAATAAAATATAAAAATATAATATGATAGAAAATAGAAATATATTTATAAAAGATAAATTCATAATTTATTTTTAAAACGTTTTTTGAGACAGGGTCATGCTATGTAGTTCAGGCTGGCCTTGAACGCACTATGAAGCCCAGGACAGCCTTAAACTAATAGCAATCCCCCTCAGCCTCTAGAGTGTTGGGATTACAGTTGTGTGCCACCAGGGAAAAACCTATTTGATATAGTATTAGGAAAACTTTTTTTTTTCAGCTTTAATTGAGTTTATTGGTACATTTAGGGATACAGTACAGTTACATTCATTGTTGGGATCTTGTACCTCTACATGGCAGGTCTTGATTCTCATTTTTCCCCTCACCCCTGCCCTCCCTTCACCCCCTCCTCCCCTCCCCATCTACAAACACTTTATTTTCATCTTATCATTATCTCACATTTTTTTCTTTTCCCTTATTACCCTTCCCCTACCCATCCCACCTTCCCTACACCTTTAGCTCCTTTCTTCCCATTTCTAGATGTCAGTAATCTTATTAGGATCTTATGTATTATTGCAGATTATTCACACCAGGGAAACTATTCGGTATTTACACGTGTGACTTATTTATTTCACTTAGGAGTATATCTTCAATATGTATCCATTTTCCTATGAATGAATCTATTTTCTCATTCTTTATGGCTGAGTAATATTCCATTTTTATCGTAATAATTTTACATTTGACAGCCTTGTATTCATCATTCCATCAGTACTTCTGAGCTATAAAATAGACATTTTAAAGTTCTTTTCTATTAATTTTTGTTACAAAAGTACTGATGGAGTGATGAATACAAGGCTGTCAAATGTAAAATATATTATGATAAAAATCTGTAGGAATATTAGAATAAGTAAAAGGTGAAGGAGGGATACTATAAAATTTCTGGTGTTTAAACGTTTGTGTCTATATCTATCCACATATATTTATCTATCTATATATTTGGGGAGAGGGAAGTACTGGGGATTGAACCCACGATATTGTGCACGTTAAGCACATGCTCTACAACTGCATCTCACCACTAGCCCATGTTTATTTTTAAAATAAATTAATGGTATCAAGATTCTAATGATTATAAAAAGCATTTAATTATTTTGTCATTTTAATATACAACTGAAAATATACTCTTTGCAACTGCTTAAATTATAAAATGTAAACATCAACCTAAAAGTCGGTAAATAAGGTAAATCAGAAAGTTTCATAGTGATGAAAGAAAGAGCAAAAAGTTTCAAGATGATCATTCTATATGAGAGTGGCAGTAAGTCATGGGGGGAAAATATCAAACTGGGAAAGGTAACTAATCAAGTAATTTAAAGATGTCATGCAGAGTGAACATTAGTACTAAAGTGATCTTTAGCCCCAAATTAATTCTTTTAGGTGTTTTAGTTACTATCGCCTCTTTTGATGAATTACGATATAAATAAGCAACAAACTCTCAATGTTTAATTTTGTCCATTTTGGCAAACAATGATCAAATCTTAGGTTGGGATGAGCTCATTTGGTGAGGTCAAAAGAACTGTTAAGATCAAAGATCAATTAGGCAAAAATAGTAGGTATCATTATTACCCTTGAATATTCCTCAGTCTATCATAATTCATTATATACACTGACATTATCTATTTATCTGCCAGACACTACGTCTGTCTTTTGATTAATTTAATCTTCAGCTTCTTTTCGAACAATAAAAAATACATACACACTGTTCACATAACTGACAATATGAAATGTTTCATATTTTTGTCAAAGTTGAGAAGCCATTAGTACTCTAACTGAAGAGTGTCCAGTTATGCATTGTCTGACACCTATTGCCTACAGGTAAACATTCACCGAGTACACAGAAAGTCCAAGTTACTTGTTTTGCCTTTTATTATTTGTTCAGTTCTGTCAGGTGGATTCATGCATATGATACAATGCTACCAGATACTTAAGAAAGAAATGATGAAAACCAATAAATATGTGGTACATACTACATACTCTGCATAAATAAATGGAGCACATAATTTTAATACTATGAGTTAAAATAGAGTTTAGGGCCATGATTCAATGAACATAAGAACAGATAGCTTGAGGGATAGTCGGAATTGAGTCATTAGCACTGACACTCAAGAAACCAGGATATTTAGGAAGACTCAACATGATATAGTAAATAGGTGTGATAAAGATTAAGGACAATGAGACTAAAGGGAGGAAAGGTTTTAAGGGAGGATGAGAACTGAATATATTTCCAGCTAAAAGGAAGAAATAAAAGAAATAAAAGATAAAAAATACAAGAACAAAGACTGAGGAGACAGTGCTGACTCAGAAGTTAGTATCTCTAAAACAAAGTTGAAGCAGAATGAGTTCAGATACTAGTAGGTGTGCAAGGAAGGAATAAGATGAAGAAATTCATTCTATGCAGCCTTGTATTAATTAACTGCAAAGTGAGAGATGAGGTCAACTGAGAAAACAAGCATCTTTCATTCAAAAAATACAGGAGAAAAGTGCCTTGGGGACAGTAGGAGGTAAGAAAATGAAACACTGAAGGGCAAGTGAAATTAAGATGGATGAGTTTTGTTAGAACAATAATTGAGAAGGACTCTACAAAGGAGGCTGAGTGTGTTAGAATGTAAAAATGATAACTCAGAATGAGCCAAGCAAAAAGAACTCCAAGGACTGAAGAGACGCCTGTACTATAATTAGTAGATGTTTAAGTTTAAACAGAAAAAAGCCAGAGAACTATGAAGCATATATATAT
>NW_022900927.1:8165592-8175755 GCF_012274545.1 Fukomys damarensis
GCTTGTATGGGTGTGTGCACATACATGTGCCTGCCTGCTCTTAGGCTCTTGATTTTTGTAGACTGGAGCCAAAAGGTGGAGGGAGAGGAAATTAGGGGCATTATACTTACATATCCAGAACATCACCTGAGAGAATCATAAGGCAACGTAAAATTAACTTATTACTGGTATGTCAGTTTCCCATGACCAAAATCACAAATAGTAAGCCAAATGAGTCATTTGTTTGCATAATTGTGAATACACTAATCTCTCACATTTCTCTATATCTTTCTCAACTCATACCTCTATTATATTATTCTTCCTTTGTGCTCACTTTGATCTTGCTATTCCTGGAATGTAAAATATCTAAGGAATTACAGTACATATCCAAGTTCTCCTTTAGTCTACTAACGAACTATTAGTTCTTCATACTGTGTATCTAAATTTATCTTCCATATTACAGACCCCTTTGAGCATACTAGAAAAAAAAGAGTAAATAATACTAACCTGGTGCAGATACTCCATGGGTTTGGGTTTGGACTTGCTCTATAGCTTGTGGCCTGATTTCAGATAAAGCTTGGTGAGTAGAAGTTGGATGTTCGACAAGTTTTACTGCAGCTAGTGCATCAGGGCCAAACATCTGAATATCCATAGAAACCAGACATACAAGCATATCTGAAATAGATGTAACATCAATAGTTCTTAGTCAGTGATATTAGAAAACAACGTCTTCTCCAGAGAAAACATGTTAAGAATACTATTTCTCGATGTCAGTCCTTGAGTCATTGTATATCAAAATTAGCTGTGCATTTTAACAACAACAAAAAAAAAAATCTGAAGACTGATTTAGTAACCCTGAAGTAAGGACACCGTGCCTGTATCTTTAAAAAAGTTTCCCAAGTGATTCTGATGTGTAGCCAGAATTACTGATATGGAAACTGCCATCTTAATTTCTCAATAATGACAGTTTTCAAGCTATATCTTTATTAGTTCTGATTTGAGTATTTATCCCAAGATAGGCATCATTTTAATCCCTGTTAACATGGCATGCTTTAGTAAGATTGTTTGAAACTGACAAGCTTTAGAAAGGTGAATTCACTAACTTTTGACAGTACCACCACCAGTAACTTCTAGGAGCAAAAAGAAGCCTGATTCACTCAGCTTTAATTGTTTAACACATTCTCACCAGCTTGAACCACTGTGGTATACTCTTAACTGTCCCACTGGGCTGTTGTAGCACCTGACGGGACAGTCCCATGCTACCAGATGGAGCTGTCATGCATGTACCACTGGTGTGGTTCAGAGCTGCCCAGCAGTGACACATATGAATTATGGTCCCACTGTGAAAAAGTTCATAGTAGTACTTGACCAGCTGATACGGAAAGACCTACTCTCAACAAGTCAAACATAGAAGTTTTGTTGATTTAAAAATGGATACATAACAAAAGGCAGATGGAATAGGAATTCCTGATAGCCATATTATCTAGTTTCTATAAGAGAGATGTTTCTTGCTCATCTGAAACAAGTAGAAAGAATAATGCTACTAAGTATGTCTGAAAGGGTGATAACTCCTAAAAATAAAATAGTAAATCTCAAATATCAATTAAATTTTTGTTTTGTTTTGTTTTTGAGACAGGGTCTCATTATGTAACTCAGGCTGGCCATGCACTTACTGCATTCATTATGTTGAACAGGCTGGTCTTGAAGTCACAGTGATCCTCCTACCTCAGCCTCCTGAGTACTGGCTCAACAGGTATGTTCCCCTGTGCCTGTCAAAAGTTTTTTTTTTTTTTTTTTGGTATCAGGGATCGAACTTGGGACCTTGTGCATGCAAGGTATGCGGCAGAACCACTGAGCTAAATAAATCCCTGGCCCTGGCAAAAGTTTTTATATAACACCATATGAGATATTTTTCTCCATAGAGAAAATAATTTAAAAGAGTTTTGGTCCAGTCTTACCGATACTCTTTTCTACTTTTGCAATTTTTGTGCAAGCAACATCTCCCATTTCAGTAAGCATGTATAGCACCTCGAGTGTTGAGATTACAAGCAGCACGTCAGGTAAGGTGAGATGACAAATGATCTCTCTATATGAATCTTGATCCACATATTCACAAATTAAAACACCATTGTCTTCGGCTTTACAAAGATTTCCCAAAATTTCCATGCCTGAAAAACATATACACACAAAGTTTATTTATTTACTTTGTTTTCTTTTAGTACTAGGGATTGAACCTACAGCCTTCATACTGAGCTACATCTCCAGCTTTTTTGGGGGGTGGTACTAGGGATCGAACTGGGTCCTTGTGCTCGTGAGGCAGGCAGCGGAACCACTGAGCTAAATCCCTGTCCCAGCTCTTTTTAATTTTGGAAGAAAGTCTCACTAAGTTGCCCAGGCAAGGTTTGAACTCTCAGACTTGGAATTACAGACCTGCATCACTACGCCCAATTATACACAATTTTTTTAAACAAATGATAATCTTTGTTCACTTCAGACAGTAAAAACCTTAAATGAACACTCACCCCTCATCTTTAAAAATCTATCCCTTGACATTAGGCATTTTGTAACAGTATGAAACATCAGATGTGTAGTTTTGAAATCAACAGGGTCCAATAAAAGCTAGAAGGAAAGAACACTATTATTGAGATTTGCTTCTTCCACAGTTGTATTTTTCAAGTTTAATACAAGTGAACATGACTACACTGTTACTTTAAAAATGTAATTATTATAAGAGGAATCATCACTAAATTTGAAGCATCATTCAAGTTTTCCTTGGTTTACACAGAAGTATGTGACACTTCCACACTACTTTTAACAAAAAACATATGTAACCATTTAATATTCTGCAAATATGGGCAAGTATAAAATGATATAGCCTAAATTTTTGAAGTAAACATGGCTAACTATAAAATCTACTTTACAGTATTGTTACATGCTTACCTCGGCTGCAATATTTCCTAATGTATCAAGGCCTAATTGCCTTAAAGAAATAAAATGACTATGTGCTGAAAGTAATAGGAAACGAAGACAGGTACGATTAGCTGCCAACAGCTTAACATTGCCCTCCTCAAAGGAAAGATTTCGCAAAATCACTGCAATTTGAAGTACCCGCTGTCCTTCAATATCATTAATGCCCAGCTTTCGAGGTGGATGAAATAAAGACTCCCAAATCCATTCTCCTGATGTACCTTCTATAACAGAAAACACACATTTCACTTAAATTGATATTTCACTTATCATTGCTATTTCAAAATTATGATATTTTACTTTCATTGACTTACCATGAGACTTGTTTCTGTCAGATATGAGGTCACGCACTTCATTATCATCAACAATGTCTTTCCAAAACTGAAAAGATAGTAAAATATTAAAACTATTCTACTACTTTAAAAAGTCACACATAATATAAAACTGTACTATTTCCACTTTTTATAGGTCACAATGATATCATTATATTCTTTGATATAAATGTTTGATTTCCCATAGTTCAAGACTCATATAGGATAACACTATGTTTTTTAAGACTGGAGGTTCTTAACCTGGGGGTCAGAGGAACCTATAAGGTCCTTGAAATACATTACAACATCTGTGAATTTAAGTGAAGAGAAAAATGATATCTATTTGCTCATTAAATCGAGCATTTCCTGAACTCTGAATGCTAGGCAAAAAACAACAGTTACATTAGCAGTACCTGTGACATATCATGAGAATGAATCACAGATTACTTTCATAGCTATTGAAAACAGCAATACTGTCTATGCAGATTGGTATGTAAAAAGTATTAAAAGTATTATTAAACTCATCTGTAAATTTCATATAGTCACAGTTATTTATATTTATAAACACCACTGAAACATAATGATTTGGGAAGTTCTGGATGCCAAATTAGTAACCCAGATTGTTAAATTGTTTCCACTTTTCCAAATCTATAAACAGTTTTTGATTCGTAAGTGAGAAGAAATGAGTCTAAACCACTCAACTGTTTCATAACCCTTCCAAAGTTAAAAAATCAAATGTTTTTACATTTACATATCCTACACAAAATGCTTATGACACTTGACAATAACTTATGTACTAATAAAGCACAAGTTATTACTTGACTTATTTCTAAACATTACTGTATTTATATTCCAAAATAATTTTAGGGATCTATATTCTTTTGCATCTAGTTCATTAGTTTGAGAAGAGATTCATAGGCTTCACGAGACTACCAAAGGTACCCACTGCGCACCTGCGCAAACACACACACACACACACACACACACACACACACACACACAGAAACCTATTACAAATGTCTGGTTAAAATAACAATTAACTAGGCCTATGAAAAGAAGGTCAACATTCAATAGCCAAGAAGAAAGGGCCAGGGGCTGGGGATTTAGCTCAGTGGCAGCACACATGCCTTGCAAGCACAAGGTCCTGAGTTCAATCTTCAGTAACACACACAAACACACACACACACACACACACAGAAAGGAAAGGAATAGAAAAAGGAAAAAGAGAGGAGAGGAGAGGAAAGGAGAAAAGGCAGGAAGGAAGAAAGAAAGAAAGAAAAGAAAAGGCCATAGGGAAGTCAAATAACAAAGACAGCAGATAGGGAACTTAAAATGACCATGGATAATAAAGTTCAAAAAAATAAATGATGAAAAATGTTGGCAAAGAATTGGAAACTAAAAATATAACTGAATAACTTGAAGATTAAAGAGGCAATATAAACACCAAGAAAAAAATCATAAATGCAGAGACAGAAAGGACAGAGAATCTTGAAAAGGGCTGACAAATAAGATGATGGCAAACTTCGTAATAGGAGGAATGACAGCCAGAATACACTTGGATATTTTCAAAGTGAGAGAAAGAAAATATCTACCAAGCTACAATTTTTATATAATTTAATGGTAATAAAGGTGACATCCAGGCCACTTGCCTTACATGTGCAAGAACCAGAGTTCGATCTCCAGTACCAAAACAAATAAATAAGAATAAAGGTGACATAAAGACATTTTCTGCCAAACGTGGTGGCACATGCCTGTAATCCCAGCACTTGGGAGGCTGAAGCAGGAGGATTGCTGTGAGTTCAATACGAGCCTGGGCTACATAGTTAGCTCCAGGTCAGTCTCTACTACACAGTGAGACCCTGTCTCAAAAAACAAACAAAAAAAGACAAAATAAAACAAAACATTTTCTGACAAATGAAAACCTGAGAAAATTCATTACCTGCAAATCTGAATTCAAAAGACACGAAAAAGGAAAACACGACTGTATCAAAAAAGAAAAACATTTTAAAGAGACCCATTTAGACCATAATGGAGTAAGTGGTACCAGTGCACTCCATCTACCATAAACCAATATATATAGAAAAAAAGTGTTTTCAAAGATCAGACAAAAGGTAGTATAATCACTGAAACAGTCGGAACACAAATGAGGTGAGCATGATGAGTGGCTCCGCATTTCTATTTGCATATTACTCTTAGACTAACTTATAAAAGAAACACAAAAGAACACAGCAAATGCTAACCTGAGGAAGACTGATCAGAGGTCACCAAAACTAACACAGAACATGACAGCAATTTTCTTGCCATAGCATAGCATAGCACAGCACAGCACAGCGTACTGCAGCATACCACAGGAAGGGCTCTGCAGAGAATAACTCATGCATATAAAGGAGGATGCATTGAGTGCACTGCTGAGTGCTAAGCTATACATATGTAGTCACATTCCACAATGCCAGGCAAAAAACTGGAGAACAGGGTTAGGGATTTAGCTCAGTGGTTCTACCACCTGTCTCACAAGCACAAGGTCCCAAGTTCGATCCCCAGTACAAAACAAACAACCTGGAGAACAAATACTAAGGAAATAAAACGGAACAGTTCCCACAATAGAGAAAATACATATGCCCAACTTATTTAATAGAGATACGAAAATGTAACACCTCAGAATCAAGGATCAAATAGTCCTGGAGTAGTGATGGTGAACCTTTTAGAGCTTTCAATAATAACAAACAGCTAGCTATGACACGTGTGCCATAAGTTCACCACCACTATCCTAGAGCAAAAACTAAACCGCGAATGCTTTATATCATGAATGTCCTCTAAAGGCCCTTGTTAAAGGCTTGGCCCATGGTGAAATAGCTGGGAGGGGTGGAACTTTTTGAAGGTGGGGCCAAGTGAGAGGTATGTAGGTCACTGGAGGCCTGTGCCCAGAGGATACTGCAGGACCCTAGTCCCTCCTCCTTCTCTTTCTGCTTTATGCTCCAGAGGAAGTGGATTTGTCCTACTGTATATTTCTGAACCATGTGTTGCCTTATGATCAGCCCAAAGCAACAGAGCCCCATAGTTCTGGATTAGAGCTTCTCAAACTGTGAACTGAAACAAATTTTTCTTTTGTATAATGAATCATCCCAGGTATTTTGTTACAGTGGCAGAGAGCTAACACAGCATGTCATAACACAAATAAAACCAACCCTATTATGAGAACCCATAAGTCAACTAATAGCCTACTAAAACAAAGTTCAAGAATCTTAGAAAGCCACCAGTGCCCAGATAATCATCAATATCATATTTACAATATCCAAATCTAATAAACTTAGCAGACACATGAAACAAGAAAAATGACCTACAACTAAGATAAGTATTAATTACAACAAAAATAGAACTCAAAACACAGGCAACAGAAAATGGACAAGGATTTAAAAAAAGAACTATTATAAAACTACTATTAAACATGTTTAAAGGATTAAGTCCTTAAAGATTTAAGGAAACATGAACATAATCAGGAAAGACATGGACAATATAAAAGTGAACCAAATGGGATTTTTGAGATAAAAAATGTAAACTGAAATGAAATTCACAAAATTTGCATAACTACTGATTAAAGCATAACTAAGAAACTGTCCACAATGAAGCACACAGCAAAAAGTTAAATAATGCAGAGACTGACAGTGACCTGTGGGAAAATACTGTGGATTAATATATGATGTAGTCTCAGAATAATATAATAATGAAAAATCTTTGAGGAATAATTATAACATTTTTCAAGTTTCATGTAAAACACTACACTGTGGATTCCCAAAGCTAAATGAAACCCAAGTAAGATAGACAATAAATATAACAAGGTATATCATTATCAAAATTAAATATGAGTAGTAAGGAGAACATCTTAACAGCAGAGAGACTATCACACACAGCAGAATGAAGCTGACTTCTTATCAATACAGTATAAACCAAAATGACACAAATCTCATGTTTAAAGAGTTCAGACAAAAACCTAAAACCTACAATGCTATACTCATGAAATAAAATTTTAGGAATATGAATGCTGCTCTACCACATCATCAATTTCATAAAATATAAATGGTCTTAACACAATGATTTAAAGGCAGAAAATGCATTCTGAGGAGGAAAGCAAGAGCAAACTATATATACCATCCACAAGAAACACTACATGTGAAAACTGGAAAAAAATAATTCAATTATAAGAAAGCTGGATGTGGTGCCATGTGCCTGGTAATGCCAACTACCTGAGGATGCCACAGCAGGGAGATCTCAGGTTTGAGGACACCCTGGATAATTGAGCAAGACTGTCTCAGATAAAATGTAAAAAGTGCTGAGGATGTAGCTCTATGGCTAGACCACTGGCCTAGCATGCATGAGGCCCTGAGTTCAATAGGCAGGAAAGAAAAGAAAGAAAAGAAAGAAAAGAAAGAAAAGAAAGAAAAGAAAGAAAGAAAGAAAGAAAGAAAGAAAGAAAGAAAGAAAGAAAGAAAAAAGAAAGAAAAAGAAAGAAAGAAAGAAAGAAAGAAAGAAAGAAAGAAAAGGGGGTATATGGTATAGGCAAATTAATATTCTAAGTAGAAATCAGGGCAAAGGATATTGCCAGAAATCAAGGGGAATAATTCATATAGATTAAAAACAGAAAAATATAATAAACCTAAATTAACAGAAGTGCCACTACACAAAGCAAAAGCTGACAGAACTGAAAAAGGACAAACATCATTCATAATCACAGCTGATTTCAAAAGTTCATCTCAGTAAGTCACAGAACAATTAGAAAAGCAGTGTTAATACACAAGTTTTGCCTCTCCTAACCACCTCGACTATCCAACAATAGTAGAGCGCACACACACTTTTAAAATGCACATGTAGTGCCCACCAAAAAACAAATAAAAAACTATATGCAAGAGCATAAAACAAGTCTTGCTAAGTTTAAAAGGTCTAAAATTATATAGAATAGGGCTGAGGGTGTAGCCTCAGTGGCACAATGCCTTGCTGGCAAAAGCCAACGTCATGAGTTCAATTTCTGGTACAAAACTATAATTTCTCAATCATAATGGGATTTGGAAATCAATGATGCAATGAAAATCCACATAGCACCCTTCTATATAATCAATGAAGAAATCACAAAGAAAAATAGAAAATATATTGAACCAAATAATGAAAAAACAACAAAAAAAGTCACAAAAGTTGCAGTATGCAGATAAACCAATTTATATAAGGAAATTTATAGTTTATGCTGATATTAGACAGATGAAATAAGCTTAATATGAATGCTCTAAAATAGAGGAATGTGTAACACAAGTAGCATGTAAATCACAATTGAGTATATGAAAATGTAATTGTTTCAGGATCCCCACATTACCCAAGAAATGTTTTCATCACCATTTATTTTACTCAATTAGTAAGAATTCAAATTATAATTTCTAGTATGACCGATGAAATAGAAAAAGTATATATAAATATATTAACAGTAAAGAGAAATTAGATAATAAATAATACTTGGGCTAATCAACCTAGAAAAAGGTAAGACGGAAAGGAAAATAACTTGGGATGATACATGTAAATTAGAAATACAGTAAATTTAAATACAAATATATCAAAACTATATTAATAATAAATTGAATACATGCACTAATTTAAAAGCAAATCTTTCTACTGGAAAATAAAGTTCAAACACGTTGTTTACAGAAAACTCATATATAAGCTGGGCATGGTGGCACAAGGCTGTAATCTCAGCACTTTGGAGTCTGAGGCAGGAGGACAGCCGTGAGTTTGAGGCCAGCCTGAAATAACAGCAAGACACTGTCTCAAAAACAAAAAACAAAATTAAACAAAACAACTCATGTAAAATATGTATAAGAAAGGCTGAAAATGAAATACCACACAAATACCCACCAAATGAAAGTTAATGCAATTACACTGAAATTGAAATACTAAAGACCAAAAATACCACAAAGTTTAACTGACAGAAGAAACAAGTATATCTCAGTACACTAAACATAGTCTCAAACTATTAAAAACACAACTTTAGAGAACTATAAGGGTCATATCCATAATCAAAATGGAGAATTTTTTCATACCTCTCTAGGTAAACAGATAAAAATGGCAGTATTAATGTGGAAATATGAACATCACAAATAAATAATGTTCATCTGACATACACAGAAATTGCCCAACAAATTCAGAGTATATATTCTTTTAAAATCATGTATTATAGAGTCTGACCAATGCTGGCTACAATAAAGGCTGAAAACACAAGTTAAAATTATGCACGCAGAGTATACTGTCTCAACACAGTAAAATTCAGTTAGAAATAAAAAAAACTGGAATAATTTCATATATCTTTTGAAATTAAGAAAATTCCTTACTAGATAACTCATTTGTCAAAAAAGGAAATCATATGGACAGGAGAAGATATTATAAACTGAGTTACACTGAAAATATGACATATGAATGTTAGTAGTACAAAATCAAGCTGTGCTTGAAGGGAATTTAATGGTTTTCAAAATCTAAAGATCTAATATGCTCAAAGAAAGGCAAACAAAAGGGACTGACTCTACCTGAGTTTTGGGTTAAAAACAATACCCTAAATTATTTTATCACTGACCAGCTCTTAAATTTCCATCGGTATGGTTTTGCTACCTGGTTACTGGAAAATCAATGGAAAACGTAATGTAATCATTCTAGGCCAATGCTTCCCTTTAAATGACTGGCAAATGCAACACAGTAGTGGTAAAATAAATAATCCATTTGTTTAATCCTACAGAAATAAGTCTACTGAGTTTTGTTACTAACATAAAATATTAGGTAATAATCCATGAGTCAGAGAGTAAATCACCTGCAAGAGCTTTAGATATTAGAATCATCAGGTATATTTAATTTTTACTTATATATTTCATATTTGTACTT
>NW_022900927.1:8176106-8176892 GCF_012274545.1 Fukomys damarensis
ACATAATTCAAACTGTATTCAATTATAAAAAGATTGTTTAAAGGAGCATATAAAAAAGGACATGAACATGTCCAAACAGAAATTGTAGAAATTAAAATATGATAACTATTAGCACACATGGCATACATGTGCCTATGACGCCCATTTTTAATTTTTGAAGGCTTATTTTACTTTGAATGAGACTATTTCCAGAGAGGAATTTCTTTTCATTGAGGAAAATGTCCTTAAAAGCAAGTGAACAACAAAAAAAGCAAGTGAACAGGCACATCTACTGTAGTAGCCATGTCATGAATATTTTAATGTCCCTATGTCCTTAATGACTGTTCACACAGCATGTAGAATTTCACAGAATAACTGATATATTTAGTATAACTGATAACACTTAGTAAAGAGAATATCCTCAGCTTGGTGAATGATTATCGTGTAAAATAATATCCAACATTTCAGAACCCGTAACTTTCTAATTTAACTTTTTTGTTCAAATTCCTCATCCTTGGTTTTTAATTTTTTTTAATTGAGTTTATTGGTACAATCTAGGTATACAATACAGTTACATTCATTATTTAGTATAACTGATAACACTTAGTAAAGAGAATATCCTCAGCTTGGTGAATGATTATCGTGTAAAATAATATCCAACATTTCAGAACCCGTAACTTTCTAATTTAACTTTTTTGTTCAAATTCCTCATCCTTGGTTTTTAATTTTTTTTAATTGAGTTTATTGGTACAATCTAGGTATACAATACAGTTACATTCATCATTGGGATTCTGTACCTTTTTACAT
>NW_022900927.1:8177469-8207893 GCF_012274545.1 Fukomys damarensis
TATATATATATTTATATTTATATAAAAAGACTAATAATAGTATGTTAGGCATCGATAGCAGCAAGAGCTTTTCCAGGTTCTGAACAAAATTATAGACATTCAGCACATTCCATTAAAAACAAAACAAAACAAACAAACAAAAAAAAACACAAAGAATAATATCTGAAAAACAGCAAAGTTCTGTTGCTGTTGTAGTACCTGGGACCATTTTTTTTATTAGCATCTTAATCATCATCTGGAAAGAGAACATTCTAGACTAATATCATTAAATGTAGCTCTGATAAAGCATGGTCCCTACTACGTATCATAAAGCAGGTACAAGATAATTTACATTCATAGAGGTATGATACAGTACCATCCTATGTCAATAATACTAGAATCAGTTTTTGTCTGAAATTTACTTTGTCTGCAAATAAGATTGCTACCCCTGCTTTTTTTCTGAGCTCCTGTCACATGGAGAATTATTTTCTATCTTTTCACTTTCAGTCTATGGGCTTCCTCATCCTTGTTTTATTTCATTTTATATGTGCTCTTGACAGAACTTATTCTGTCCACAAATAATTTAATTTCTTCTGGACAAAATACATCCTATGAATTTTTTAAACTTAAACACATACATCTTAACACTAATGAACCATCTGTGATTAATCTCATAGGAGGAAATACATGGTGAGCATTAACATTTACCAGAAAAAATATGGCTGAAGTAGTCCATCAAAATAAGCAGTGCCATAATACTTAGGGTAGTTTGGTCTTAATTGTTGAAGAAAAAAAAATCTGTATTTAGTGTGATTCTTAGAATGAGTTAACATATTCTAATGTATCAGATAAAAGTGCATGTGAAAATAATACAGGAAAGAAAAGTTAACCTGTACTATTATGTGTATTTATTCAATTCTGAGAAATTTTGTAGTGCCACATTTACTGAATCATGTTGTACTATATAATATAGGACGATCTCTTTAAGAACTGTCAGAAAACTATCAAAAACTTCTGCAGTATCTACTGCTTAGTAGTGGCCCTTTCAAATTATTAATTAGTTTATTTATATAGTTCAGATATCTAATACTCAGTTTAAATACCTGATTGCTTACAGTTTAGTGGTTAACGTAAATATTTGATATTTTATTAACTATGATTAGTGAATATTAAAATATTTAACATTGACCACTATTGGTAATGCTTTTAATAAAACTTGTAGCATATTGTATAAAAGTACCAAATAATTGTATCTAGAGAATTTAAAGCCTAAGTAATTTCTTATTGAACAATTTTAGAAGACACTAAAATATTTGTTCAAAATGTGTTTCAAACAAACGTTGGGCAATTATACAGATTAGTCATTTCCATTTTTACTATTCTTGTTGTAATACACTAAAGTCGAAGCACTAGAAAACATTGGCCTTATATTTCATTTTGTTTCCCTCCATCACCCCATCCCACCTGGCCCTGCAATATTGTGTTCATCTGGTTTTAATGCTGTATATAGATAGGTACTGTCTTATGTAGTGAGTTATAACAAAATGCAGCTGCTTTTATCTGTATACAATGCTTGCTTTGAATTAGGAGATTGTGAAATGCTTTGAATTACTACATCCTGTATATCTAAAGTAAAAGTATTACATGTAGAAAAAAGTGGGCTGAGTGGCATATTAGAAACAATAGAAAAAATGATTAAATGTAGTTAAAAAAAACAAGCCAAGGAAATTCTCCAATTAAAAACAAAGTATATGAACAAAAGGTTAAGAGACATGGAGGACAGAATAAAAAGATCCATTTTGGAATTCCAAAAGTAAAGAAAATCTACATCTTGACACATGGTTGTAAAACACCAAATAAGGAGAAGATCCAAAATTAACAAAAAAGAAAGATAAAAATAAAGGCAACAAACAAATGAACATCAACTTACAATTCCATAAATACAATAGATAAAAAACAAAGATAAAGAATTCAGAGTTTTTCCAATTAGATACACCCACTTAAAAACTTAATGAAAGATATGCTATACTGTACAAAGGATAGGTACTCAGAAAAGATTGAGTGATTGAGAGATGCAAGAAAGACTGGAACAAATAAATTAGGTTAACTGGCCTGGGCTCTGCCTTACGTGGAGGTATACATAGAGAGATAATATTTTTGGCAACAAACAACAGAAGAAAGTGAGTATTTTCTCCAATTAAAAAACTTTTTAGGGGCTAGGGATTTAGCTCAGTGGTTGCAGTGCCTGCTTTGCAAGTGCAAGGACCCGAGTTTGATCCCTGGTACCAGGAAAAAACAAAGTCAAAAAACTTTAGAAAAGGTATTTCTAAAACACATGACTTCGAAAAAGAACTTTTATTGAAAACATACAAAGAACTACAACAAGACAATCTCAAAGAAAAATGGACAAATTATGGGCAATGCTCAAAAGAGGCTATTAAAATAGAAAAGTTTTATATTTTGTCAGTCATTAGGAAAAAATGGAAATGGAAGCCAACATGTAGTAATACTATTGCAGATAGCTTAATTAAAAATTATAAGGCAGCTAGATAAAGCTGGGCCCCTAGCATAGAAGAACAACTGAAGTGCCAGGGATTTAGCTCAGTGGCACTGTGCCTGCCTTGCAAGCACAAGGTCCTCAGTTCAATTCCCAGTAGCAGAATTTAAAAAAAAAGGAAAGGAAAACAATTGAAGCACATTTACTGGTTAACATTATACAAAGAGAAAAGGTACTATACTTACCAATTTCCCGTAGAGATGAATAGTAGTAACTGATACTCTAAATAGACATCAATCTCCCTAGCCCACTTCCTTTCCAGAAGTACATAACTTGTTTCTCCATTTGATCCCCATTTAATCAATATTGCCTGGGTGACTGTACTTATAATCTTATCGGCTGATTATGGTTTGTCCCACCTAGTGCCCACCTTGTAATTTTCTGTTGGGTCTTATGATTTGTCCCACTTTTTGCCCACCTTACCTCATGACTTTGCCCTATAAAACACATTTGAAAAGTGGGGTGGGTAGCCAACCCACTTTCTAGTTCCCTTTCTCTCCTAGAAGCTATCTTTCTCGCAATAAAGTTTTCCTACTCTTAACCTCTGTTGTCCTAGAATTCATTCTTGGATTTTATTTCTTGGTTTTTTGTTTTGTTTTGTTTTTTTGGTACCAGGGATCGAACTCTGGTCCTTATGCTTGCGAGGCAGGCGCTGGAACCACTGAGCGAAATCCCCAGCCCTCATTCTTGGGTTTTAGAGAACATGAGCTTGCATTTCAGATATCTAGCAGGTTGGAAGTTATAATGCTTCCCCTGTTTGGATTATTTTTGCTTATATGGATAACATTTTTGGATTACTTGGTGCACTATGCCAATACTACATATCCAACGAAATGGTTAAAATGAAAGAGACCAACAATATCAAGTACTGACAACAATAGACAAGTGGAACCCAACGCACTGTTGACATATTGTACAACTACTTTGGAAATCTGTTTGACAGTATCTGCTAATGCTGATCCTGTAAATTATATGCATATCCTGTAAACTAACAATTACACTCCCAGGTCCATTATCCAACAGAAATGCTTTCATGCATTTACTAAAATAAGCATATAAAACCTTTCATGGCAGAATTGTTTCCAAACTTGAAATAATTCAATTATTACCACTTTCTGGATTTAAAGTAGAATGGACAAATTGCTCTGTATTCATGGAATGTAATGCTGTACAACAAAGATGAATCCTCAACAATGTTGACGTAAGTCAGCAGAGGTAAAAAAAAAAAAGGGTTCTGGGTGAGAGAGTGAAGGAAGAGACTGAAAAGAGGCATGAACAGGGCAATGCAGAAAAAGTAATGTTTATTTCTCCATTTGGATAATGATTACATTGTTGTATTCATTTTGTAAACAATATTTTTTGTGTACTTCTCTAAATATGGGTTAAAATTTAATGAAAAAATCTACTGAAAGGACTCGGGAAAGTTTAATATATTAAAGAAAAACTTTCATGTACATTGAAATTTAGTTTTAATATATACAACTATATGATTGATTTCTTGTTTGGCATTAATCAGAAATTGCCAAATGCATATTTACATCTTCAACAGACATTATCTGTCTGTTGCAGTTTTGCCTTTTATTTACCAGACTCTGGTGAAAAACCTTACTTTCTAAACCCCAAACTAGATTTGTTCCTATCTCAGAGCACCTGCATCTGAAAAGCTCTTCCTCTACTTGGATGGCCCCATATTATCATCCAAATTCATCAAAATAATCAGAAAAACCTTTTTGATTACAATAGCTAATGTTACCACATACCCACATGTGTCCTACAATTTTGTAACTTTATTCTGCTTTATTCTCTTCACAGTACTTGTCAAAATTTTAAACCTATATTGTTTTAACTTTATTGTCAGTCTTCCTGGAATAAAATGAAAATTCTTTCAATGTGGGGACCTTGTTTGCCTATGTCTGAAAAAGTTTTAGCACATGGAAATTGTTCAGCAAACATTTGTTAATCAAAAGAATTAATGTGCAAAATGATTTAAAGGACAAACAACAAAGTAAAATAGTTCCAAACATTTTTCTCTGGAATGAAAGGTTTAAAACTGTTGATTTGTATTATAGATCATCAGGCAAATATTAAAATTTTTTTTCTTTGCGGTACTGGGGATCAAACTCAGGACCTTGGGCTTGCAAGGGAGGCACAGTGCCACTGAGCTAGATCACTAGACGCTAAAAATTTAAACTATGTGATACCTTATGTAGCAATCAGACAAATATAAACATTTAAAAACAATTATACAATACCTTATGCAGCATTTGGCCTAGGT
This sequence comes from Fukomys damarensis, assembly GCF_012274545.1. Taxonomy (NCBI): domain Eukaryota; kingdom Metazoa; phylum Chordata; class Mammalia; order Rodentia; family Bathyergidae; genus Fukomys; species Fukomys damarensis. The sequence goes on from NW_022900927.1 coordinate 8,182,281, forward strand.
ATTTTGGGGTGCAAATTTCATTCAGAATAACAATATGAAAAGTAACTATACACACACACACGTATGTATATATAACACAATATGGCATAGTTTTCTTAAGAGGATTAATACATCCTGTGACTCAGAAATTTTACTACTTGGAATTTTTTCTTAGGAAGAATTATTTTCTTCTTATAAATTTGACCATAAGTATATTCATTCCAGGTAGTCTTAAAATAATGAAAATTGAAAACAACCTAAAATTCTGACAGTTTTAATTATTGACATGAATTATGAAATATCTGTAATACAAAATGAGTGGTCATTACAAAGTTAAAGACTAAAAGTGAACAGGAAAGCTCATAATATAAGTGAAAAAGGTAAGTTACAAGTTAAGTTTGAAGGCGGGGTTACAGTTCAGTGGTAAAGTACTTGCCCAAGAGGAAGGAAGCCCTGGGTTCAGTCCCTCACTCCCCACTCCTCAAAGAGTCCGAAATACAACTTTAGCTTTTAATTACTGCATACATAGAAAATACCTGATAGATAGATATACAAATATTAAATGTTTATTTTTGGGTAGGTGTAATTAATGATAGGTTTTTTTTCTTTTGCTACATATTCTAGCTTTTCCACAGTATCCATTCATTTATTACTTCTAAAAAAAGTATAAAAATATCTTGTTCTTTTTTTCCTCCATTATTTAATTATAAACTCAAATATTCAAGCTGATTAAGATACACTTCATGTATACATCTCTAAAGAGACATCAGAGATTGCTTGAAATATTTTACAATGGAATTGTTTTGTAAAAAAAATTTGTGAACAGAAAAATGGTAAAGCACAACTATTAAGCTATTTAATATATAGTTGATATTAACTTCTAATCTTTTTTAGAAAGACTACTTTATATGATAGAATTTAAATGCATTTACAAGATAGATAAAATTATTTTGATATAAAAGCCAGAAATGGTGAGTGCCTAACTGTAACTATTTTCTTCTTAGGTAAAGAAAAAACTGATACATTATAAAAGAAAAATGAGTCAATGGCAATATTAGGAATCAAACCAATAAGGATATTTGAAGATCTACAAATAATTCAAGAAATCATGCTATTCCACATAAAAGGTTAAAAGCTATCTGCATTTACAGCACTTAAACTATTGAAAATTCAAGTCAAAATTTTTGATTGGAAGAACCTTATATAAAAGTAACTTCTGTTATTTACCCCTGAAAACTAACAATTTTTAAGTTATTAAAGTTTGTATAACACAACTCATCTAATGTAATTTGTTTTAAATTTTTACAATTTAATATATATTCAATTATTTGAATATAAACTCTAAATTCGTGCTTCTTTAGGTAAAATGCCAATAGAAAAAAATCTTACTATTAGCTGACAGATACTTTTTCTTAAAACAAATGTCTTAACCTAAATTAGCATGTTTACAACTGAGTTTTAATATAATTTAGTTTTCATATATTATGTATCATGGTGTTTAGGGGGCTGCTTTTAAAAAATAAAGTAGGTTTAAAAATTTTAGCTAAAGAAATGAAATAAAAACTAATCAAACTTAAAAGTCCTACTTAGAAGAGGGGAAGGGTGAGTGGAGATGTTCACTGCTACTGTAGATCCATCGTCATCAGGTCACAATAAAAACAATGTAAATAATAAAATATTAATTTTATTTCACTCATTAATTATCCTATAAGACTTTCTACTCAACTTAGTAAATATTAATACATACTTCTAAGTAAGTATGGATTATGCTAAAAATAAAAGTATTAATATATAATATGAACAACCATTTGATCCACTGTTGATGTGGCTACCTGTTAATTCAATGCTTCAACATGGTAATTTATGTGAATTACCTTAACAAAATCTCTATCAGTCTTCTCTTTCCATTCTTCCCCAAATACAGTAGAAAAGGATCCTAAAGCTAAAAGAATAAATAGTATATTTAGTAAAATGCAATTAATTCTTTGGTTCTTAATATTATAAAGTGCAAAACAGGAGTATACGTACATTTTAATATTCCCTTAAAATTATATAATAAATGATAGCAGTAATAACTATGAGTAAAGTATAATAAATGATAATTTTTGAATTTATGTATTATTTCAGTTATAGAACATTTAAAAATCTGTGTTCCTATCAACTAAAGATAAACAACTTGGGCTGAGGATATAGTTCAGTGTCAGAGCACTGATCTAGCATGTGAGAAGATCTGGGGGGCTGGGGATTTGGCTCAGTGGTTCAACCACCTGTCTTGCAAGTGCAAGGACCCAAGTTCAATCCCTGGTACAAAAAAGGAAAAAAAAAATGTACAAGATCTAGGTTCAATCTCCAGCACTGCAAACAACAAAAACAACAACAAACCAACTGGTTTTCCTAAATTATAAGGACAGTAAAAAAATGAAGATTACTTTAGTAGTTACTCTGTCATCAGTTTCCATTAATAGAGAAAAATATGTTTAAAAGGATGGTATTGCTATTACATTGGTAGACTGCTATCATTTCAAAGATCTTCATATTAATTTCAGAAATCACTGTGTAATTCGTATTTCAAGAAACACAGAGGAAGGCATTCTTTGAAAACAATACAAATGAAGTCTCTCAAAATTCTCCAAAGAAAATTATTTTCAAAATAAATATAAACACCACTGTTTTTAAATATAGGATGTCTTCACTAATCCTTTATGTACTCTGAATCTCTAAGCTTTCTCTGTTGGGATGAAAGAAACATTGCTTAAGGAGCATTTGCTAAGTTAATGTTTTAGACTGCTACAATGCAGAATTATTTAGTCATTTAGCCAAATGAAGAATTCAAGAAGATAAAGTGAGTAGAAGGAATGTCCCTCTTATACAACAAAACTAACTGATAGGGTCCTTCCATACTATACTTAATATTTACATGTGATCCTATCCAATGACCAAATAATAAGACTTCACTAAAATGATTCTGATTTCCAAAAGTTTCACTTTAAGATTTTTAACATGTGTTAATTCTCCAACCACAGTCCGTACTAAATGATAAAAGTTATACTTGAAAGATCAAAATTAAAAACCAGGGATCAAAGATTATGAAAGTGAGATGGAAACCCAACAAATTTAGATCTCCAATGATACAACATAAACTGAGAAGTAATAGTCTTTGTTCCTCCCTCACATAAGAAGAATAATTTCAGGCAGGGTAAGAAAGTAATAACTACTTCTGTTTAAAACAATTTCAAAACTGTGTTCATATCAAATAATGGCAAATTTAGAAGAATCTTACTTAGATAGTTCCAAATGCAATTATATTTGAAAGTACACTTGTTGATACAAATCAGATTGCAGAAAACTGTACTCATTTGTAAGTGTCTTGTTACTTAAGATAAAACTAAGAGCAGTTAAAGATTTCAAAATATACTTTTAAAATTTATTCAGTTATGAAATACCAAATAGTTTCTTTGGTGCGAAAAACTATAATAGTACACAGGATCCTAATGAGATAATTAATAATGTGAAATAGGAAGTAAAGGGCTAAAGGTGTAGGGAAAGTGGGAATGGTGGGGGAAAGGTAATAAGGGAAAGGAAAAAAATATGAGAGACTGAAAAAATGGAAATAAAGTGTTTGTAAATGGGGAGGGGAGGAGGGGGTGAAGGGAGGGCAGGGACAAGGGGGAAAAATGAGAATCAAGACCTACTATGTAAAGGTACAGAATCCCAATGATAAATGTAACTGTATTGTATACCCAGATTGTACCAATAAACTCAATTAAAAAAAAATGTATTCAGTTAAAACTAGAAAACAGAAATCTGGTGACTGAAAAGTAAGAAGAGATAATTTCAGGGAAAACTGAACAATTTGATTTATAAAAACTACAACTAGAAAATTCTGTAAGAAGGTTATGAAACATCTGATAAAATTTAATTTGATTTTTAGGAAGCAAATTTACAAATGCTTTGAGATAAAATGTCTATCTTAGTTAAAAGACACAAAACAAGAAAAGACTTCAGAAACAATTTCTTCCACTTCCTAGTTTTCAGAATTTTGTAAAAACCAATTTTTTTTCAATCCAGGAAACCTATGTATTACTCATAGCAAATATCAAAAGCTGCAATAATACAAGCTTACTATTCAAACATTTATAGTTTTAAATTTTTTTTCAATTATTGAGCTGGGTGTGGGGGCACAGGTTTGTAATCCTAACACTTGGCAGGATGAGCCTGGAGGATCACTGGAGTTTGAGGTAAGTCTGGCTACATAGTGGGTTAAAGGCTAGCTTGAAGGACATAATAGCCCTTGTCTGAAAAATAAACAAATACCCAAAACAATCAAAATCAATAAAAAAACCCACAAACATTATCTTAAGTAATGTTTTTAATATAAAGAAGCAAATAAGGACTGCTATTATATCAATAAAAATTATTTTCTCCCTAAAAACCTTTGAAAAAATCTTTAACACCTCTATAGAATAATCATTTCATATTTTCAGTTTAAAACTTACTGTCATCGAACACCCCAGCATTTGCAAGTAATAAAGTGATGATTTTAGGGTCTTTTTCAAGTTGCATGACGTGCTTGCTTTCATTTGATAGAAGAGTGCATACATTAATAGCGAAGTCCACTTCATTTGGGAGTCCAGATAACAGTGAAAGCACCAATTTATTATAATCATTTGGCGAATTAAAGTCCATAGATAGCCCATAACTTTGCCGCAGATAATCTTAACAAAGAAAAGGACAAAAACACTTAAAATATAGGAAGGATTGGATACCCTTATGGTTAGCATCTTTTCAATGCAAGATAGGTGTGTTTTTATTTTTTCTGATAAAATACAAGCTGATCAGAAGTTAAGAGTTTTTAGGTTTATTAAATGTTAAAATTACATTTTAGAAAAAACATCAAAATACAAAAGTGTACTTACCTTCTTGGATATCACTGCCAAAGAAGTATTCTACTATTTTTAAAATTTACATAACCTATACTTTTACCCTTACAATTCAAAAGAATGTTCTGATTTATTGAGATATAATTAAAAATCACTGTTTTTTAGTTTTAGAATTCTGTGTTTTGATAAATAACTTTGAACCACACAACAGTCAAGATGCAAAATATTTCTATCACCTCAAAAAGTATCTTATATCCTGGGTACTCAATTCCAGGTCTTATCCCTTTGTACTACTAATCCTCCATTTTGTTCTACAGCTTTGTTTTTATTATAAAATGTCAAGTAAGTAGAATAACAGTACATAGCTTTTTTGTTTTTGTTTTTTTTTGGGGGGGGCGGTTGAGACAGGGTCTCACTATGTAGGTGAGACTGACCTGGAGCTCACTATGTAGCCCAGGCTGGTCTTGAACTAACAGCGATCCTCCTGCCTCAGCCTCCCTAGTGCTGGGATTACAAGTGTGGACCACCACGCCCGGCTTGTGCCTGATTTCTTTCATTTTACAAAATGCCTTTGAGATTCATATCCATGTTGATATGTGAACAGTAACACATACCCTTTTAAAACTTTGTTTATCTATTTCCTAGTTGAGAAACATTTGAGTTGTTTCTAGTTTTTGGAACCTATAAACACAGTTGCTATAAATATTTACATAGAGGATTTTGTGGGGACCTATTTTTTTCACTTGGCTTAGCCATCTACCTAGAATCGGCATGGCTAGGTCACATGTAAATGTTTAATTTTTTAAAGAAAAATGCAAAACTGTTTCCAAATGTTTTGCATTTGCCTATCTGCCATCAATTTAGAAAATTTTTATTATTCCTCATCTTGCTAGCAGTTAACAAACACTGTCAGATTGACTGATTGATTGATGTGTGAAGCAGGTGGCAGAACCACTGAGCTAAATCCCTGGCCCAGCTTTAAATATTCGAAATATTGCTTATCTAGTATTTGTTTTACAAATAGATTTTTCCAGTCAGTGGACTGTCTTTTCATTTTAAATTTTGATGAAATCTGTCCTGTATGTTTTTACTTTGCTCTTTATGTTTTTGTGTCCTAAGAAGTACTTGTTTAAAGCAAAGTAATATTAAGGTTTTCTATAGAAGAATTAATTTAAAATGCCCACTTACAAAATCTCAAAGATAGGAAAAAGGGCTTACAAAACTCTAAAATACTACATGTTACAGATATATTTTATGTTTTTAGAAATACTGAATTTCTAGAACATTGTATTTGTCAAATTTGCCTTTCACAATTCTTCTATGAAGATACTGCAAATATACCTGCAAAAACTACAAGAAATGGAGCCAGGCCTGGTGGCCATGACTGTTTTCCCAGCACTATGAGAGGTTTGATGAGGAGGATTGTAAGTTCAAGCCTAGCCTGAGCACTGAGCAAGACTGTTATGGCTTGTATCTAGATGTCCCCTGAAAGCTCATGCACTCATAGTCAGGGGTTTTTGGAGCTGGCTAGATCTAGGGTATGTGAGATTGGGATTAAGGATTTGTGGTACTAAATTAGTCCACTGATTGGAATTAGCATAGTGCTGGATGTGGATAATGGAAGCTCCACCCAGGGTATGGTGGCATCAATCAATAGGTTTATAGCCTGGATGGAACATAAAAAGAGGGAAGGCAGGTGGCAGTGGCTGTTGTTACTTGTTGCCTTCTGCCTGCCATACCATGAACCGTTTGCTTTCTCTGATGCCCCTGTGCCTTGCCACCCTGCCTTGGAGCCAGCCAACTATGGATTGAAATAAGCCTTTCCTCCTTTAATTATGGGTATTCAGTATTTTGTCTCAGCAAAAAGAAAAGTAACTAAGACAGAGAATCTGTTTCAAAATAAGAAAAAAGGGGGGGCTGGGAATTAACTTAGTGGGAAGGCCCTGGGCTCAATCAATAGCAGGAGGGAAAAAAAGGGGGCAAAGATCAGAAGTCAGGATGGAGAGGGAGAGGGAATTAAAGAAATAAAAGAACAAAAAGTAAAGAAAACCGCAATAGTCTACCCAATAATTCTACAGATATTAATGTATCCACATAAATACCAAGGAAGGTCAAAGCAGGAACTCAAAAGATTAGGTGTTTATGGCAAGAAAATATACAAAAAAACTACACAAGTGACAAAAATATTGATGTCAATGTTGAATAACAGTAAAGTTTAAAACAAAAGTTGTTCATCATTTTTGCAACAGAATATCTTCTCAAGGTTCTTTTTTAAAATATGGTACTGGGAACTGAACTCAGTCTTTTTTCTTCCTTTTTTTTTTTTTGACACAGGGTCTCACTAAATAGTTCACGCTGGCCTTGAATTTACTATGTAGCTCAGGCTTGAGGCAATCCTCCTGCCTCAGCCTCTTGAGTGTTGGGATTACAGGTGTGCACCATCACACCCGGCAGAGCCCAGGTCTTACGTAAGCTAGGAAAATACTCTGCACTTCCCCAGCCCAAAATAATTTTTCCTTCATGGTTTTAAATTACCACTAGATAATTCTATTTTTGCATTTATTCAGAACACACACACATGCACTGAAAATTAGGAAGTTTATTCTACTTTGCTTAATAATACTTGAAGCATAGGTGAAGTTGTTTTATATGTTGATAGTCATGTTAATTTGTAGAACATCATCATGATGTTTACAGTTCTTTATAAAAATAATAAACAGTACTTCCAAATTCATAAATGCTGTTCTAAAATACTACCCCTTTTCAATCTGAAGTAGATATTGTATAATCTAATGTTCCAAGGCAATTCCTTTTTTCCTCATTATGAACAACTAATTCTTGACTTTGTCTTAAAACAAACTAGATATATTACAGCATAACAAAAAGAGATGTTGTAACAAGTTCAGGAAGTCTATAATTTCTTTAACTTGTGTAGCTCTTTCAGTGAGTTTTATTACAGGCTTCTCAATCTGTATAATTCTATTAATGAGTATTATTACAGACACCCGAAATATCAAAAATTTCACATCATCTTTCTTAAAATAAAACAATTTTAATTAGGAGACTGGGGGAAACAGATACAGAAAAGCATTTTATTTTAAATCAGACTAAAGGGAACAAAGGGTTTGGGAGGTATAGTAGCAGACAATGAAATCTATTTAACCTGCAAGAATGAACAGCTCTACAATATAGGAATCATGTAACTATAAAGTTGAAAACAGTCCTAAAGGTCATTAGCATAAGCACTCAGGAGGCTGAGGCAGGATTGCCATGAGTTTGAGGCCAGCATGGCTCCAGTCAGTTCAAGGCTAGTCTGAACTCATAGCAAGACCCTATCTCAACAACAACAAACACAACAAGAAGTCATTAGCACAGTGTTTCATTCAGTGTAGTAGTATCCTCTAATAATAATATCATTGTATTAGTGTTTTTTATTACCTCTTTTTAGGAATGCAGAACTTAAGACCTAACAAGTCACATTATTTTATTGGTTTAAATTATTAGCAAGCTTTTCTACATACTGATTTAAAATATTTTAATTTTTGGTTCTTACAATAATATCCACTCATTAAAAACAATGCTAGGTTTGCTCTGTTTTTTTCTTTCTCCATTTCAATTATTTTAAAAAGCATGAGTTGAAGTCTCTTCTAAGTTGACAGAATTTAAGAAGAGATTCTATTTGTTCAGCAGTTTTTCATTGAGGAACAAATGTGGAGTTAAAGTCAACATGAAGAAGCACCAAAAAAAGACAAGATGAAAACAAAACAAAAGAACTGGTGATATATCAATACAAATGAGACAGTTTAAACATAAGCATTATCTTTTAGAGAGTCCAGTGCTATATAACTACAACAATAATAAATATTATCAAAAAACATACTTAGAACGCAACTTTCATAAAGAACATAACCTTGAAAAAAGTATCTCCTTTTTTTTTAGGCCAAATGCTGATTGAAGAAAAATGTTCATACTTATCTCCCTAGATCTCTCTCTCTCTCCCTCTCTCTCTCTCTCTCTCTCTCTCTCTCATATCTCAGATTCAATCCCTAGAGCCATTAAAAATTAGAACCCACAACTCTGTTCAAATCTGTTTATCAGATCCTCAACTGGATTATCTCCAATTTTGAGTTCTTTCTAGTTGCATATTCTTGTCTAATTTTTATATTATAAATGACTCAATGGACCTTCCTATCCTCATTTTATTTTATTTTATTGGTTTTTTGAGACAGGATCTCATTATGTAGTTCAGGCAGACCTGGAACTCACGGTGATCCTCCTGCCTTAGCCTCCCAAGTGCTGAGCACTGAGATAAAAGGCATGATTTACCACACCAAGATCTTCTCTTCTTATTTAGTGACTACTCAGAATAAACTGCTTAGCTAACAAGTTAAAAAGTATGTAATAAAAAAGAAAGTTTACTTGAAAGTATAGATATTTGTAACTCTAATAAAAATTCCTATAACTAAAATTCTTAAACAACCTATGATAGAAAGGGCCTTGATACCAATGTCAATCTTTGAAAGATGGACCACTATACTATCTTAATTGTTCTCATGTACACAGGGACTTATTCATGGGATGATAGCTACTTTTCCAATTCAAAACTATGGACCTGTGCCCTGTTAATTTCCAATGACACTTACCTGACACACTGTGTTGCTGGTAATTGTAGGAAGATGGAATTGCACCAATAGGAAGCTGTGGCTTTGGATTGCCAGGTGGTACTTCATCATCATCCTCCCCAAAATGATGAACTTTCTCGTATTTTTCTAGGTAACTAAAATAGAAAAATAGTACAGTAATTTACATCTTATTTTTAACTCCCACAACATGTTATTTTCTAGTTGCTCCCAAATCTAATAATAAACAAATTAGTACAGTGCCACAAATTTGTTACTGAAACAGTTAACTTCAGTTATCAATTACATTTCACATAACCTCAATGCAGTGGAGTGTTGGTATTTTCAAAAGAACATCCTACTACTCAAAACCACAACAGCAACAGCAGTGAATATCAAAGGACATCTACAGATGAACAATAGTATATTTGTTTATTGTTTTTTAAATTATACATGGTTGCTGAAAAAAAAAGTGAAAATTAAAGGATTTCCTAACTCTGGACTCTCCATTTTACCAAAAGAAAACAACATGTTTTCATATTTCAGCACATTTTTGTGAATATTTCTATTTAACAATATAGTTTAGAGGTCTAAGTATGTAATTATATACTGTACTGTTTCATTTTTTAAAAAATGAAATAGTATTTGATCCTACTGATATATAAGAATTAACCTTGTTCTCTGGTGATATAGTCAGATTATTTTCAGTTTTTTTTGCTCTCACAAATCATGTTGCAATAGGCTTAATCTGTATATTTAATTAAATATTTTCTCCTGATAGTAGAAATGGTATGGGTGATACAGATGTGGTTAAATTCCCATCTAAAAGTAGTACACCTAATAAATTTTTATCAATTTATAAGGTAATTCCTGTATTCCCACTGTATCATCATAAATGATATGAGTAATCCTAGTATTAATTAAAATTTCAAATTCACACTCTATTTCTACTTACTAGTTTATAGTAAGATTCCCAATAAAAATTTAAAATGAGGACAAATGGTCAAACCATGTCAAACACAATACTATGTATTCTAACATAGTTGTTATTGCATAAATAAGTCAAACTAATTGCATAAATAAATCAAATTGACATATCCACATTTACCATAAAAAGTGGTGTATATGATTTATTTTATATATCAATCCTAGCATTTTGTTTTTGTACAAAACTTTAACCTTCAAGGTAGAAAGGGTAGAAGCTAAACTTTTATAAATATAAAAACTGTTTCACATTTTCTCCTTTCCATTTTAAAAGCAAAATAATCTACACTCTCAAGCCTGGAAAGGAATTAAAACGTCACTTCTGTTCCTTTCAAGTTCTTCAGAAAAGCTTAATTTGATCAGGAAACTCTTCTCCTAGCAGGCAGGGCAGCTCAACAGCTCGTGAATCCAATACTTTACTCTTGCAGATATAGCATATTAAAGCAGAGATATATGTTCAGATATAACCTCTGAGCATTGAGTAAGGTACGCAGCTGCACAAATTTCAATCTGATCCCGGGATAGAATTTACAGTCTAAAAACATAAAAGGGGCTGGGGATTTGGTTCCACTGCCTGCCTGCCTCACAAGTGCAAGGGCCTGTGTTCAATCCCCAGTACCAAAACAAAACACAAAAGAATGCTCAAAAGGGGGCAGTTTCTTACTAGTATAAATCTATAATGAACTTACATGGGTAAATGAATCGAGCTTATTTTTTTGGATTATTAATGCAACTACCATAGAAAGAAGAACAGGTATAAATTTAGACATAAAAGCAACCTAAATAAAGGCTGCTCAAAAATTACGTGACATGTCTTCTGAGAGAAAACATTACTAGTAAGGGCTATGGGCAGGAACTTTTCTTTTGTTCCTAAACACCCAAAACGGAATATAAGCAATATGGAGTAAACCAACAACACCATGAGTACTATATATTTTAATAAACAGTATACATTATTGCTTACATAAAAATCTTCACAATTCAACTCTTCCTAAGATTTTTTTAAAAATACATGACTTCTGGTCACTTGTGACATTCTAATACTATGCCTCCAAACAGAGACTAGGCACAATTCCAATCCACGGAAATTTATAGTTTAAGCTGTTAGAATGTTTGGAAATTTTATATCTCTGGCTTAAGTACTATCTTTTCTCAATGCTATCATTAACTATTACCAATGGAGTTACAAAAGGTTTTGCCACCAGTTCTGATCTCTTGTCCTCTCACTAAATAACCATGAAATCTTTTTTTTTTCTTTTTGGTTTTTCAAAATTATATTTCTGAAAAGTTTAAACAGACAAGAGAATCAAGCCAAAATACAAAGAAATACAAAGTTACATTTCAAAGTCTTCTGATTTAGTTCTCTAGTATGGCCTTGAGTTTATACACTAATAGATCACTCTGTTTACCTATAAACGAAATATGCTAGGCTGAACATTTCTTTTTCTATTTAGTGTGAATGGCATCAATTTGAAGAGTTAGCATTAACCAAACAAGTATTTACTGAACTCCTACAGTAACCTGCCCTAGCACACCACATATTTAACTTCAAACTGATAAATGATTAGAATCCAGATGAAAGTAACTCTCGTCAGGCAAAAAAAACTTGGTCCCCTTATTTATCATTAGGAAAAGATTTAGGAGGGATGAGTTACATCTTCATTTTCTTTGAATTGTCATTAATTCTTTTCAGGGTAGATTCTATGTTGTACTTCCTATATTCTATGCCATACTTCCTTTCTCATTAAAGAAAGACATCAAATAGAAAGAAGTGAAATATAATATAAAATCAAATGGTGCTACTCATCTAAAACTTGAGCTTAAGTGTGAAGGTTGGAAGTACAGCTCAGTGGTAGAGCTCTTGGCTAGAATGTGCCAAGCTCTGAGTTTTATCCCCAGCACCACAAAAAGCCAACAACAAAAGCATGACCAATACAATAAATGGAAAGTTGCTCATTCAAAATAGCATTTGGGCCGGGGATTTAGCTCAGTAGTGTTACACCTGTCCAACAAGTGTAAGGTCCTGAGTTTCATTCCCAGTACCAGAAAAAAAAAAAAAAAATAGACACTATTAAAATGAATGTGGGAAAATTTAACATATCCTTTGAGTATCGAATTGATTAACTAGATTAGGTTATAGAACTCGACTATAATCACAAATAAGATTTATTAAATGTAGCAATTCTTAATCTCCAGGGAAATTCCAAATTTGATCATATATCACGTCACACAGAAAATCACAATAAATTCAACATTAAATTTTTTTAATTTTTAAAAAATTTTTGGTACTGGGGATTAAACTCGGGTCCTTGTGTTTGCAAGGCAGGCAGTGGCACCACTGAGCTAAATCCCTGAACACAACATTAAATATTTTATAGGGTACATTCTGTAGCTATGATGCAATCAAAGAAATTTTCTTAGAAATCAAAATCAAATACTTGGACAATTAAAAATAATTTTCTATTATAAAAATTCCAAAGCCATATGCAAGGCTAGAAAGACTAGTAAAATAATACCTCCATCTACAGCTATCAATTCATGGTCAATCTAGTTTCATCTTATTTCAATCAATATTCTTCCAGATTAATTTAAATGCTCAACATATAATTTCATCTATAATTATTTTGTCAGGCTACTTGAAAATTAAAAACAGTAACAACCACCACCACCATCCACAAGTTTTGATTCTTCCTAGTTCAAGGCCAAAAAACAATCAAATGTGTATGATGGAAACACTTCCATATAAAACAGAAAGATAACAGGGCTCATATTTATCTCCCCCCTTAAATCCAAATGAAATGAAACTTTACAGGCAAAAATAAATATTGGCGACATTCTAAAGTTAGAAACTTTAGGAATTCTGGTACATTTAAGGCAGCTTAGTATTCACAACTTGCAGAAACTTATAAAGTATTTTGGGAAACACCAGTATGGAAAAACTGGTATCATGAGGTGATGATGATTCCTATTACTGTGATATATAAGCACTTCAAGATTAAAAACCAGGCACAAAACCAAATATGGGAGCCTGGAAACTATAAAGATAATGAAGTTTCTCTGTGAGGACTGGCCAGAAAGAGCATTTAAAAAGTAGCTCTCACATTGTAGAAGATCACATTGGTAATGTATAACATGAGTTTGAGAAGCCTGTCTACACAGAAAGGAAAAAAATTAATGAAAAAAATTAGTTGCTAAAAAGGGCCTATAGATAAACAGGGACATAAATGTAGAAAGAAAAAATGTAAAAACGGATCATCCCAAAGACAGTAAATGATAAAAACAGAAGAATTTCTTTAGATAAAAGGTACAGTATACACATAAAAAAGCTGTGAGGGGCTAGGGTATTACAATGCAAGGGTAATCAGGCAAAAGTTAATGGAAGGCAAAATCACTCAGATACTTCTTTTTTTTTTTTTTTTTTTTTTTTTTTTTTTGCGGTACTGGGGATTGAACTCAGGACCTTGTGTTTGCAAGGCAGGTGTGGCGCCACTGAGCTAAATCCCCAGTCCCAAATATACCTTAATGAAAGATTTAAGCCTCAAATATAACAGAAGATTCTTACAACTATCCAGCTATTAATCCAGGTATTACAGTTGTACACCAAAAAGCTTAAGGAACATTTGAACTAAACCAGATTTCTCTTCACAATTAATTAATAATGAACAAATATCAGACTTGGAGGAGAAAGGTTATTTCATGAGAACTCCTGCCCAAACATGTCTTTCATCTAAAACAACAAAAATTAATTTTCAGATATATAAAATCTCAGAATAAAGCTGCACAACTCTCTGGGGAAAACCAAAAAAACACTCAAATAAGGACTTTAATTGATGGGAGAACCAATACTAAGGAATGGTTAGAAAAAGGGAGTCAAGCCGGGGATTTAGCTCAGCCTCTCAAGCACAAGGTCCCAAGTTCGATCCCTGGTACCAACCCCCCCCCAAGAACAACAACAACAACAACAACAACAACACCAAAATCCCCAACAACAAAAAAACAAACAAACAAATAAAAAGAGAATAAAATGATGGCTACTGAGTGCCAGGGACTTGGGGAAAAGAGATGTTAGTAAAAGGCTACCAACTTTCAAAAAGGTTAACAAAGTTAAATGATAGATGTGGATTTAATTTTGATGATCATTAAAAAATATATCAAATCATCACATTCTATAGGTTAAAATCAAAAAATTTTAAGTTAATTACAATTTACTATAGACGGAAAATTTTAAAAATAAGGGCTGATTAAGTAGCATGTATGACTAACAATGAACACGATACCAAATTCAGCTTCAACACTAATTGTGGTATTATAAAAGAGAAGACAAATGTCATTGGTTAATTACAAAGGGGGGATATAGAAAATGTATAATCATTAAGATGATTTGAAAATGATACTTCTACTATGACATGCAGGAACTTTTCCACAAAAATAGAGAAGGAAGTAGCAAGAAGAATTAACACTACTCAATGTGTTAGTTACACAGGAAAAGAGAACTAAATGGGTTTGTTCTCAATTAATACTAAAGGAAATATGTTCTCAGCTGTATCTCTAAGCTTTTCAAATGTTTAACTATAAAATTAATTAAAATAATTACTTTTCATCATTATCTTTGACAAGGAAATGCAGACATTAATGCATTTATATATAGAAAAAAGGAGGAAACAAAGAATAGTCTGATGCAGCAATTGCACTCTTAGGCATCTATCGTAGAAAAAACTGGAAACAACATAAATACCATAAATGATAACATCAATTAAAAACACTGGCATATTTATGCAGTGAAGTGCTTATCAGGACAGTGAAAAGTAACAAGCTAAACTGAATCCATATGAATAGCCATGAAGAACAAATACTATGTTAAAAAATCTTTTTAGATTACATTATAATTCTATTGACATAAAGATCATAAACATGTAAAATATTTTGAATATATTTTGGCAATATACAAATGTGAGAAAGTCATAAAGAAAGGTAAGATTATTATTGAGTAAAAAAGGGAAAGGGAAGAGTAAAGACTGGCAGCAAAATACAGCCTCTCTGAAGCTAGTCAAGATACCTAGAAAAAAAGACTTAGTGAAGAAAAAAAATTCTCTAACAATAAAAAGAGAGCTGAAAGGAAAAGTAGAAACTACAGAGAAACGGGAGAAACTGAACATAATGCAAAAATGATGTTTTCCACATAGTAGGTGAGAGTAGGGAAGAAATCCAGTAGCAATGCCTGGCATATGAGAGAGAGAGACTGTTTAAGAGTTTAAAACTGAGCTATAGAACTATAAACCAATTACACTAACAGGGTTTCAGGGGTCATGTGATCACAGTGACTGAGTGGGAGATGGCCACAAGAGACAGTAACAGAATCAGGCATGGTTGCACACACCTGAAACCCCAGCACTCAGGAAGCAGAGACAGCAGGATCATCAGGAGTTCAAGGTCAGCATACAAGATGAGATCAAGGCCAGCCTAAACTATATAGCAAGACCCTATATCCCACAAAAACAAGAAAACGGACAGATAGAGAGAGGGAGAGGAACAAATACCAGAGGGTACTGGCTACACATAATCCCCCTGGGAAATTTAGACTCAGACTGGGAAAGAAACAGGGATTCTACCCTCTATGGTTGAAAAGCCAGGCTATCCTATTTTCAGACAAAGAAGACTTCAAGTCAAAACTGAAAAGGCAATGATCATTATATATTAGATAAGGGAACAATGAAAAGATAATAATTAAAAAGATATATCCACCAAACACTGCTACAAAAGCTTCATAAAATAAACACTACTGGACATAGAAAATCAGCAGAATTATAGTGTATCCTCTATCATAAATAGATGATAAAAAAACATCAACAAAGAAAGATCTGAGTTCACACACCTTCAAAAAATTGGACTTAGGAGATATATCTTCAGGTGTTCTACCCCCAAATAACAGAATATACATCTGCAGCAGCATACAGAAGTTTCTCCAAAGTAGACTACATACTAGCCAGCAAAGCAGGCATAAGTAAATACAGAAAAAATGAAATTATGCCATATCAGATCACAGTGGAATGAAACTCCACTCTTTCATTCATGGCAAAATAAACCACAGGAATTACAGAAACACAAGGAGATTAAGAAATACACTCTTAAATAATCAAAGTCACGGAAGAAATCAAGGATGAAATTAGTTCCTAAAAGAATAATGCCAGTACAACACACCAAAACCTATGAGACACCATGAAAGCAGTCCTAAAAAGAAAGATTATATAGCTGTAAATGTGCACACCAGAACAGAACAAACTCAAATAAATAACCCAGTGATGCACCTCAAGATACTAGAAAAACAAGAACAATCAAATACAAAGCTATTACAATACAGAAAATTATCAAGATCAGAGCAGAAATTAATGACATTGAGATTAAATACAAAGAGTCATTGAATCAAAGATCTGGTTCTATAAATGAATAAAAATAGATAAATTCTTAGCCAATTTTACCCCCAAAAGGAATAAAAAGACATATATCTATGAAATTAGAAATAAAAAGGCAAAATTACAACACACTGCACAGATCCAGATTGTTATGAACTAAGTTGAAAACTTGTATTCTAATAAAATGGAGAATTCAAAAGAAATGGATAGATTCCTAGATACATATGAATTCTCAAAACTGAATTTAGAAGATATAAAAACCCTGAATAATTCAGTAACAGGCAAAGAAATAGAGGCAATAATAAAAAACAAAACAAAACAGAAAAGCACAGGACTTGATGGACTGACTCTACAAGAACTTCAGCGAAGATCTAATGCCAACACTCCTTATACCCTAATGAAATGTAAAGGGTAGAAGTACTTCCAAACTCATTCCTGGAAGTTACCCTTACCTGGATTCTAAAACCAGACAAAGACTCAACTGAAAAAGAAAACTACAGACCAATCTCTTTAATCAACATACATATAAAAATTCAGCAAGAAACTGGCAAACAATGCAACGAATCACTGGAATGATAATTCATCATAACCAAGTAGGCTTCATCCCAGGAATGTAAGCATGGTTCAACTTACACAAATCAATAAATATAATACACCACACAAACAAGGACAAAATCACACAATCATCTTGATACATGGGGAAAAAGACTTTCACAAACTCTAACATCCATTCAGAAGAAAATAGATATAGAAAGGCTTTCTCTCAATCTGATAAAAGACATTTATGACAAATCTAATATAAAAAAGAAACACTAAATCTGCTGGAAGATAGAATATGTACAGTGCTTGAGGACATAGGAGTAGGCAAAGGCTTCATGAACAAAAGCCTGACCACACAGTAAATACTACAGAGAATCAACAACTGGGACCTCATCTTATTAAGAAGTTTTTGCATAGCAAAAGAAATACCAATAGAATGAAAAGGCAATTTACACAGTGGGAAAAAATTTTAGCCAGTGAGTTGTTCCTCAGACATATGACCAACATTTAGAACGTATGAAAAATTTAAAGAAATCAGTCCCTCCAAATGTGAAGACCCAATCCTAAAATGGGTATCTGAGACAAATGGACACTTTCCAGATAAAGAAGTAGAAACACCAAATATGTGAAAAAATGTTCAACATTACTGGTCATTCAAGAGATGCAAATTAAAACAATGTTGAGATTCCATCTCACTCCAGAAAAAATGGCTATTATCAAGAAATCAAACAACAACAAATGCTGGTGGGGATGTGGAGAAAAAGAACCTTTCTCCGTTGTTGGTGGGAGTGTAGACTGGTGCAACCACTGTAGAAATTGGTGTGGAGATTCATCAAAAAACTAGGATTAAAGGTCCCATTTGACTCAGGTATTCTCCTTCTGGGTATATTCTCAGAAGAATTAAAAACATCACACCATAGCAATATATATGCATCCATATTTATAGTGTAATAGCTAAATCTTGGAAACAGCTCAAATGATGGATAAAAATATGTCATTTTAAAAAGCAACAGAGTACTAATCTGCCATAAAGAAGGATAAACTTGAGAAATTTCTAGGTCAACAGATGCACCCTGAAACCATAAAGTGAAATAAATCAAACACACATGTAAATACAAGAAACTGAAAGTGTAAATAAGGACTAAAATGTATAACAGATACTGTGAAATAGGAATTATTCAAAATTATACCAAGTGTGAGATACTTTGTTAATAACTAAAATGTTTTATGCAAAAAAGTATATAGTACTATTAAGGAAATGAGTTGAGAGATTAGCAAATGAAAATATATGCTTTTACAATCATGATACAGTGTATTTACCATTGTTCTTTTTAATTTTTGTTATGAAAAATTATTTTTTCATAGAATGGCTTTATATTTTATTAATATCTACTTGTATTACATTAATATAAAGATAATTTTTGAAATTTATTAATGAGGAAAAACTAAAACTTTTCTGCTGAAATCAGGAACAAGACAAGGATTTCCACTCTCACCACTCCTGTTCAATATAGTAGTTGAAACTTTGGCTAGCGCACTCAGGCAAGAGAAAAAATTATAAGCGATACATGTAAGAAATGGAAGAAGTCAATTATCTCCATTTGAATAAGACATGACCTTTTACACAGAGACGCAAAAAAAAAAAAAAAAAAATTGCACCAGAAGCCTCCAAATAATAAATTTAGAGTGAAGGGACAAATTACAGAATGGGAAAAAAATGCCAGCTATTTCTCTTTTGGGGGATGGAGCCGGGAGGAAGCTCTTTAATAGCAAGTGGATGGTAATTAATTACAGCTTTGGATGAGAACCTGCTCTCCCGGGAAGGGAGGACAGAGCAAATAGGGATAGAGTGCAAGAGAAGATTTACAGGGTTCAATGTATCTAACAAAGGGCTACAGTTTTTGGCAACCCATTTCACAGTTTTGTAATTTACAAGAGATTTGTTTCAAAGGAAATACGAAGGCAAAGAAAGAACACACACCCTAGAGGAAACACTTCTTGCCTAAAACAACAACAAAGCAAAAAACAAACCATAACCCCATCCTTTCCTTCTTTCTCTTACTGTGGAGATGGCTACATTTTGCCTCTCATTCACAGATCAGGAATGGATCACAGTGTCAGATTTGTCCATCACTGAAGATCTACTTCTTCCTCTAAGAAGGTGACATTTGGTGTACAGAGTGCTGCTCTGCATCTTTTTAGTGCCTAGTGAGAAAATGAATCTTCAGAAACAAAATTAAACAAAAACACCCAGGGAAAGGCAGTTTACCAAGAATAGTGCCAGCATCCTCTCTAGTACCAAACCACTTAATCGTAGTTTTGAGCAAACTAAATGTTCATTTTTATGTGGCCTGGGACACACTTTGTGTATGTCTTACAGTACTATAAATGGTGTTTTTAATGTGAAATGTTCATTGCAACAGAGACTATAGGCTACAGGCATTCTGGCAAGTTTTAGATTATTCTGTAAAAAATACAGAAGGCCTCAGCTTGTTGTGTTATATCAGAAGGCCAAGATAAGTGAGTGGGTCTTTATGAGAGAGGATTATTTTTTAATGTAAAACAAAAAATCTTAGGCTTCTCTAATGGGGAAACAACCAGCAACAGCATCTCTTTGGAGTTGGCTCACCCTTGGGAAGAAGCAATCTGCCCCCCAAATGCAGTTTTCCTTGCACTCCTTCTGCAACTCAGGAGCAGGTGAAACAGATGGGCCCGCCCCATGCATCCTGACCATGGCCCCTCCTGAATCTGCCAGCTCTGCTGAAAGACAGGTGTCTCTGGCTAATGTCACCTATTTCTTGAATAGAACACCATTAAATAACTAAACAGAATATACGCCAGTAAAGAACTAAAAAAAAATTAGATCCACTCAAAAGATTCAATCAAGCAATATAAAACTGAAATTAACAGTTACTTCTCAGAAGATATACAAGTGGCAAATAAATGTGAAAAAATGTATATCACTGGCAACAGAGAAATATAATTTAAAACAACAATGAGATTCCGAAAGAACAGTTTTCAAGAAATTAAGAAATAACTAATGCTGGCAAGGCTGTGGGAAAAAGAACCCTTCTACATTTTTGGTGGGAATGTAAAACTAGTACCACCATTATGGAATCAGTATGGAGATTCTTCAAAAAATTCTAACTAGAAATTCCATATGACCCAGATATTTTCCTTCTAGGTATCTTCCTGAAGGAGTTAAAAACATCATATTACAGTGATTTATAGCAACAGAAATCATAATAGTTAAATTGTGGAAGCAGCCTATTTGTCTATCAATAGATGAATGAAAAAAGAAAATGTGTCATTTATATACGATGGAGTACTGTTTTGCCAAGAGATGGGAGGAGGGGAGGGAGAGAAGAGTAACTAAAAAGAATTAAAATGTGATTTTACATATATCACTGTCTCACAGTGAATTTAATCACTGTGTATTGTAAATATGTACTAAGAAAAATTCATAAATAAAAATAAAAAGATAGATATTAAAATTCAAGAACACTTTTAAATACCAAACTGTTAAAATGTTTGTCTTTAGGAAATGGAGTTAGGGAAGGTATTTAACTTTCTTCTTGCTTCCTAGAAATATAGTTACTTTTTATAATTACCACCTTAAAGCTTGGGTAGATCCCTGTGAAGAGAGATGCAATAAGAAAGGAACATGCAAAGCTTCACAGAGTGTTAGCACAGTTCTATTTTCTTATCTTGGTATAGATAGACTTACATGTATTAATCTTTTTATGTGTGTTTATGGTACTATATATTTTACAATTTTAAAAAAACCCTAAAATCAAAACTACTGAGTTATTTCAAATTTTCAAAAAATAGGTATTTCTCTAGCTGCAAATAATTACAATAGAAAAAGTTTAAATTTCCTTGAAAACTGTAATGTAGTAAAATTCTATAAACTTCATAAAAATATTAGTTAAAATATATAAATACTAGAAAAACCAATCTATCATTACATATTTAGCATGTACCCCCAAGACTCTTGAGTTTATTGTAGAAATCCAATGAAAGCTAAATATTAAAATATGTATAACATTAAAAGCACATGTAGGGGCCAGGGATTTGGCTCAATGGTTCTGCCACCTGCCTCACAAGTGCAAGGGCCCAAGTTTGATACCCGGTACAAAACAAACAAACAAACAAACCAAAAACATGTGTAGATCAAACAAGAAAAATTACTCCTAATTACTCCTATCTAATATAAACAAAGAATGCCAAACAGCATTTAATAAAAAGAAACATATGCTTCATTGAAAAATATCAGTTAATGAAAAATTCCAAAAGACTTCTATTTTTGGATGGATGCTATGCACCTTTTGTTGTTGTTGTGCAACTCAGAGAAAGTTTCTAACATATCTTCTTTTCCCTATAGGACTTTTCAGGAATTTGCAACCCAACTTTAGCCACAGTTCTTGCTTCTGGTACAAGACTGACTTTCAAAGTGGTGGTATACACATAAGACACTAAAATAGGGAGGGACATTTAATTCATGGATCTACAGTGCCTCTCTCTCCACTAGTCCATGTATCAACCACACCATATGTTACTCATCTTGAGATAATGTGGAGGTTCAAAAGTGGATCTTTAAGTTATTCATTAGCTTTTGAACTGTAGAACCTTCACCTCATTAACTTCCTTGTACTATAATCTCTGTGTGTGTCTAGGCTAAGTGGATTCAAAGACATTATTATCTAGTTTTAGCTAGACTATATCCCACAAAAAGGACTACATTAAACAATTTTTCCAGAAAAATCACACTTTGAATACAAACAGAAAGAATGACAAAGCAGACACTTCTAACATGATCTTATCATCAACAATACTATAAAAAAACAATGACAATACAATCAAATAGGAAAAAGCCAAAAGATTTCAACAATATGGCAGAATAAACCTAAAATGGAATGAAAAACTAAACCTCTGCTTCAAAAGATAGGCCTGGTGATTTAAAAACAGCTTTGAAAATCATATTGAATTCCAGAAGGTTTGTTCCTTGTACTATTGAGCAAAGCTGTACTTTTATTAAGAATAACATGAGCCAGTTTTCTTATTAGAGAAGAGAGTTTAAAATGTGAAAATGGAAAACTGTGGTGTATAATTGGTATTAAATGTTTAATATGAGCTCATCCTTTCTAAGATGTAAAAACAGATTTATACACACATGTGCATGAATGTTTACATTTCTTATATAGTAAAAGGGCCTAGAAAAAAATCATTCCTATTTAGGCAATGAACATACTTAATGTCCAGACATCAGTTTCTAAACACCACTCCTTAAAAAAATAAAATAAAAAAATAAAGTGTGGTTCTTGTGGAAAAGGTTGATTCTATAGCTGGAACTGGAAAATTGTAACATTAATCTAGAATATCTTATTATGCCATAAATAAAAGAACTATCCCCAAAATTACATGGACCCATCAAAAAGATACAGAAGCCAGCTTGAAAGGTCTCTCATTGCCCAAATCTGGGACAATCTTTAAAAGACATAGATGCCAAATCTGGTGTGATGTGAACATTAAACTAAATATGATGAGAATATAATATTCATTAAATAAAACAATTTCTGAGGCTGTGGTAGTATGAATAAATGATAAAGAAAAGAGGATGGATGGAGGTCAAACAGTATAATGTCAACTAATAAATGTAGAAGGAATAATGGCATTAGAAAAATCACTATAGAGACACCTAGAAAACAACAAGTGAAGGGAAAAAGAAACTGAGCACTGGAAACTAAGAAAGCCAAAAGGAAAACTAGAAACTACAGAAAAACTGGGAGAAACTGAATACAATGCAGAGAAAAGAATGAAATAATCTAGACCACTAACCCCAGCTCCTAAAGAGGGACCTGTCTCTGCAAACACAAGAGTGGTGCTGAGAATCAAACTCCTAGAAGGTTGGATGACAAGAAAATACTTGAGTATTATGCTGAATGCATTGAAGAGGTATACAAACATCCAAACATACCCACACCCAAGGACACATCACAGAAGACTGAAGCTGACCAAAGAAATATCCACAGCAATTTCAGGTTCTCTATCCTAACTGATATTGAACCCATAACACAAAAATAATAGAAGGATGAGAAAACAAAGCAACAAGATCTCCCCTTTCCAACTCCTAACTCCCCAAAAGGTGTTCTTATGATAGTGAAGTAGATAGAGGAAGGCATAGGCAAAGAATTCAAAAACCAAATGGTAAAAATGATTGGATAAAAGAAGAAACAAAAAAACAAACGCATAAAGGTATTTAACAAACTCAAAGAGGATTTAACCAAACATATAAAGGATTTTATCAATAAAATTACATGAGCTTAAAGAAGAAACAAGGAATAAACTGAGTCAAGTAAGACAATACAAAACATGAATGACCACTTCAGAAAATAATTAGAAAGTATGAAAAGAGAGCAAGAAGAGATTGATGATATGAAAAGTTCAAGGGATACATGGGTAGCACACATGACCAATGTGGGGACAAAGAAGATAAGGTGAATGTAGTAGATCATCAACTCAATGATACCCTAAAAATGATGATACCATGAAAGCTGGAACCAAGAGCTGATTCAAAGCTAAACAAACAAATAAACAACCCCTCAGATTTAAAGGAATAAAGGAAAAGTTAGAAAGAAGATAACTCAAAGGTGTATTTAACGAAAGCAGAGCCAAACAATTTCTAAATATAGGGAAAGAATTTAATATTCAAGTACAAGAAGCATATAGAACCCTAAATACACATAAACAGAAAAGAACCTCTTCATGACATATCAAAATTCCAAAAGTTTAACAAAAGGAGAGAATACTAGAAAATGTTAGAGAAAAACAGCAAGCTTAGGAAATCTTCCTTTGTCCTTATCTCCCGTTCTTATGACTATTTCTCATTTTTTTTCTCTTCTCCTTTTTTATTTTTTCCTTTAATTATTTATTTTATTTTTGCTGTCTTTTTCTCTTTTTTCCTTGTATCTTCCTTCTATTCTCATCAATTTTTCCTCACCTTTAATAATTCTATAAATATCCTTCTACTGCCCAAAAAAAGATCTTTTGTGCCATTTCTCTCTCCTCATAGCATAATGTTTCAAAGTTTTTCTCTTGCATTCTGCCATTCCCAAACACTATATTCATAATAAAACCATAAAGCTTTGTTATTCTTTTGATAGCTTACCTGGTAAATTTATTGTTGAATTTTTTTCACCATATATAGAGACATCTCTATCACATTGTATGTATTAGGTATAAATCAATTCTTGAGTTTTCTTAATGTTTACATTGTAACTGCAGATTTTTCTTCTAGAATTAAGGTGGTTCTTAATCCTTGGGTCCTTGAGCTTGTGAGGCAGGCAGTGGCACCACTGAGCTAAATCCCGGCCTCATACTTGGTTCTTATACTATGTTACTATCTGGTTTGCTTTTGATGGTACTACTATAGATGATTTGTTTGATATTAACAGGGTCACATAATTGTCATAATTTCTCTGTAAGCCAACACTTAAGATTGCCTGGCTGACATTAACAATACTAGAGTATATTCCCAGAGAACTTGGTTACTGAGTTAACTGCATTATATTCTCCCCTCAAAAATGAACCAAAGTGGTTGGATCTTGGAGTAGTGCCAGAGAATTACCATTAGCCAAACCCAAAGAGCATCACTGAAAAGCAACTAAAGAGATCTCTATACTAGCAAGAAAGTCTTTAGACTATAAGCATCCACACACAACACAAAACAAAACAAAAATAATGAAAATATGAGAAAACAAGGCAATAAAATGCATCACAAAATTCCAAACTCCCTAAGAGCAATCAAGGGAGCACTGAGGGGGCAGAAGAGTATAAGCCACATACCTGTATTAGTCAAATGGATAACAGAAGATGTTTCAAAACAGCTCAAAGAGATAGCAAGAGTAGAGAAACATACCAATAAGTGATGCATATAGAAAGAGCCATGAAAGAAAAGAAAACCTCTCCACTCCACATTATATTCAAGTACCAGAAGTCCATCACAGGGACAAAATCTTAAAATATGTTGGAGAAAGGAAATGAATCACACATAAAAGTAAACACAAGCCAGGAGTGGTGGCACACACCTGTAATCCCAGCACTCAGGAGGCTGAGGCAGGAGGATTGCTGTGAGTTTGAGACAAGCCTGGGCTACATAGTGAGTTCCAGGTCAGTCTCAACTACATAGTGAGACCCTGTCT
>NW_022900927.1:8207914-8229205 GCF_012274545.1 Fukomys damarensis
AAAAAAAAAAAAAAAAAAAAACACACATTGGGCCAGGGATTTAGCTCGGTGGTTCTGTTACCTGTCTCGCAAGTGCAAGAACCCAAGTTCGATCCCAAAACCTCCCAAAAAAGTAAACACATTACAATTACAGTCTAGTTCTCTACACAAACCCTATAGGGCAAGAAGGCTTGAAGCAAAGTATTTCAAGCATTAAAATATAACAATTTTTGGCTAGGTATAGTGGCTCATACCTGTAATTCTAGCCCTGGGAGGCTAAGGCAGGAGGACTGCCAAGAGTTCAAGGCCAGCCTGGGCTGCATAGTGAGCTCAAGGTAAGCCTGAACTAGAGACACTCTTAAAAATAAAGGGTAATGATTTCTGACCTCGTGATTTATGCATGTTACAAAGCTATCCTTCAAAATTGATGGAAAAATACAGTATTTCCATGACAAGAGCACCTTAAGAAATTCAATATCACCAAGCCAGCATTACAAAAAATTCTTGAGGGTATCCTAGAAAGAGACAATGAAAGCACAATGCCAAAAAATAAAAAAGGATGAAAACACCTCCCAGGAAGAATAGCTAAACAAGAGGGGGGAAAAATAAGGAAATCAGCAACATAAAAATAATGCAATGACAGGAATAAGTCAGTACCTCTCAGTAATAACTCTCAAAGTGAATGGTCTCAAAAATTCAATTTCTCAAGCAAAAGTCAAAGACTGGCAGAATGGATTAGAACACAAAACCCAATGATACCCGATACACAAGGAACACATTTAGTTTAAAAAGAAACTCCCAGATATATAATTAAAGGATGGAAAACAATATTCCATGCAGCCTGGAAAAAGTAGGAATTGCTATCCTAATTTCAGACAGAATGGATTTCAAGTCAAGACTGATCAAAAGAGACAAAGAAGGCCACTATTCAACTGGAAGAGAAAACTCCAAATACAGGCCACACCTAATTTCATAAAACATTAATTAACATGAAAAAAATCAGATAAACACTAATAGTTGTGCTAGGGGACATCAAAACAGCACTGTCACAAAGAGATAGATCAATCAGACCTCACCACCACCACAATCAACAAAGAAATACATTAATACTTCGGTTCACTAATGCTTCTGTGTGCAAACAACTCAGTTCAAAAACAAAGGTGTTCAACAAAACTTTTCTTCCATTTGCAAACTCCACAATAGGTGACGAACATGACCACAACCATTTTCCTCACATAAACACAAATGCAGCCATCTTCCCCAAAACTGTAAAACAAATTAAATTCATAAAACAAGGCATATTTTAGAGTTGAACCAATCTTTCAAATTACTGGACTTAATAGGTATCTACTGAATGTCCCATGCAAAAAACAGAATACACATTCTTCTCAGCAGCACAGAGGACTTTCTCCAAAACAGACCACATGCTAGCCTATAAAGTAAGGGTAACAGTGTAATAAAACTACAAGTCAATGGCAAAAGACACATTAGAAAGTATGCAAACACCTGAAAATTAAATAGCACCCTCTTGAATAATCAATGGGTCACAGATAAAATTAAAGAAGAAATTTGTTCCTATAATCAAATTATAATGTCAGTACAACACACTGGAATGTTCTAAGAGGAACATTTATAATGGTGAACTTCCACATCTGGAAAACACAGTGAGCTCAAATAAGTAAACTAATGATATGCCTCAAGGTACTAGAAATAGAAGAACGAACACAAAGCTACTAAATGGAAGAAAATTATAAAGATCAGAGCAGAAATTAATGAAACTGAACCTCAAAAACAATACAAAGATCGTTTCTCAACCTTTTGGCTAAGATTAAGTATAAAAATACAACGAATCAATGAATCAAAGGGTTAGTTCTTTGAAACATTAAGCAAAATACACAAAGCCTTAACTAATTTTATCAAAATAAGGAAAAAAAGACTCAAATCCATGCAATTAGAAATGAAAATGGTGAAATCACAATGGATTTTGCTGAAATTCAGAAGATCATTGGTAACTACTTTGAGAATCTGTACTCTAATAAAATGGAAAAGTAACAAGAAGTGGATAAATTCCTAGATATACATGATTTACTACAGCTGAACCAAGAAGATATAAAAATCCTGAATAATCCAAAAAAAAAAAAAAAAAAAAAAACCTAAGAAAAGCCCAAGTCCCACAGATTCACTGCCAAATTTTGCAAGACATTTAGAGTAGATCTAATCCTAGTACTCCTCAAACTCTTTAAAGAAAATCAAAAGGAAAGCAGTACACCCAAAGTTATTCCTAGAAGCAAGCATTACCCTGAGTCCAAAATCAGAAGAGGATCCAACCCAAACCAGAACTATAGGCCAATCGCTTTCACAAACACAGATACAAAATTCCTTGATACGATACTGGCAAACAGAATGCTACAAATCATCAAAAACATCATGACCAAGCACACTTCCTTCTAGGGATGCTGGGGTATTCAACAAATCAAGAAATGGTAGATCACATTAACAAAAGCACACACAAAATCACTTGATCATCTCAACAGATGGAGAAAAAGCATTGGACAAAATTCAACATCTCTTCCAGAAAAACCCTGAAGAAAATAGGTATAGAAGGCTTTATCTCAATCTGGTAAAAGCAATCAGAAACTGAAAGCTTTCCCTCTAAATCAGGAACAAACACCACTCCTGTTTAATGTAGTTCTCAAAACTTTAGCTATAGCAATTAAACTAGGGAAAGAAATAAAAGGATATGGATAGTAATAAGGAATAAATTAAATTATTAAATAAATTATTATTTGTGGATAACATGATCCTCTACATAGGAGACCCCAAAAACTCCACCAAAATACTTCTAGAATATCCTAATTCAGTAGTATAGCAGGAGCCAAACTCTACACTGAAAAATCAATAGCATTCCTGTACACCAATAACAAACTCACCAGAAGAGAAATTAGGCAAACAATACCTTTCACAATAGCATTAAGAAAAATGAAATACAGTAAAACCCCAGATTGTGAGTATCTTGTCCCTTGAGTATTTTGCAAGACAAACACAACTAATAAATTTTAACTTGATAAACAAGCAATTTCATGTAATACAAGTAGGACAAGATGTTGAATGTCACAAAATCACAACTAAGCCCCCCACTCCGCCGCCATCTTCAAAGGAGGAGAAAAAGGTGAAGGGAAAATCTCACTTCAATTGAGGTTAGGGAGATGTGAGAAACACACAAAATTCTGTAGAAAAGTACCACCCAAATAAGGCTGCAGCAATGTGAGGACTTATCTGTTTAAGGACAATGCAGTCTCACATTTCTGTGAAACCTTCAAAAGCAGTCACTGGATAGGTTCCTTGTTAAAGTTGCAGGAAAAGAAAAAGATTCCATTGAGCCAGGAGACAGCAGTGACTCCTTATTGATAGTGAAAATCATTCTACCCAGTAACCCTTCCTCTCTCTTGTCTCCCTCACCAGCCACGAATGTTTTCAAAGGTAAGTTCAGGTTATTTTATTTTTGTTTACATTGTCTTTTATTAATATGTATTATATTACAGTAGTGTAATCATTTTTATATGAATATTTTTGGGTTGTGGAATGAATCATCTGCATTTCCATTATTTCTCATGGGCAAATTCTCTTTCATATGCAAGTACTTTGGATTACAAGCACTCTTCCAGAATGAATTATATTTCCAAACCACGGTTTTACTGTATGAGGAATTAACTGAACCAAGGAAGTGAAAGACCTGTACTATGAAAGGAGACAGAAAGTGGTATCAGAAAATGTAGATATCCTCTGTTCCTGGATAGGCAGAACCTATATAGCGAAAACACATACCTCCATACTTCCAAGACTGTTATACAGACTTAAATGCAATCTCAATTGAAATACCAAGAGCACTCCTCAAAGAACTAGAGAAAACAATCCTAAAATTCAAATGGAACTAGAAAAGACCTAGAATAGCAAAAGCAATGCGGAGCAATAAGGAGAAGGCAGGGTGCATGACAATCCTTGACTTGAAGTGATAAAAACAGGCCAGTTGGCAAAAAACAGACATGTGGATCAGTGGAACAGAAAAGAGCATACAGAAAAAACTCCACACCACTTAGCTATGTTACCTTTGACAAAAAGGCCAAATCCTTTTGATGGAAGGAAGACAGCGGATGCTGAGAGAAAGAAACAATGATGAGAAAACTGGCTTTCATATGCCAAAATTGAACCCAGGATACCCGTATCTCTCACCATGCAATAAACCAAAATCAAAGTAGATCAAAGATCTAAATATTAAAAGAGAAACAATCTGCTGGAAGATGAAATATATAAAACTTTTGAAGACATAGGTAAAGGCAAAAATTTTCTGAATAGAACCCTAGTTGCAGAAGAAATAATATTTTAAAAAATCAATAAATGGGATCACACTAAATTAAAAACCTTCAGCAAAGAAAATCACCAGCCAAGTGAAAAAGACAACCTACAGAATAGGGAAAATTTTTCACCAGCTATTCGCTGAACAAAAGACTAATATCTAAAATCTATAAATAACTCCAAAAAATTAATTTTCTCCTATTGAGACTCCATTTCTAGGCCTCCTGGCTCATTCAACATCTCTCCCTAACTAAAAAAAGTGCAACAGTAAATGAATGTCCCAGCCCCATTCTTCCAGGTCTGAGCACGTTTGCAGGAGTAGAAGAGGAAGAGAAAAATGAGGAATCAGTACTGAATTACTCCCACTTTCATTTTGCCCAAACCAGAAGAAAGCAAAGGGGAGTAGTGCTGCAGAGCATGTTATTTATTTTCACTTGATCATAAAAGGAAAGTGTCACAATCCCCCCTTGCCCCCAAAATTAAAAAAAAAAAAAAAAAAAAAAAGGTAATTGAAAGGAACAGACACTTCTCAGATGTCTTAGAAATGCAAATTAAAACACTGAGACTTCATCTCATTCCAAACAGAATGGCTATCATCCAGAAGTCAACCAATAACAAGTACTGGTGAGTCTGTAGGAGAAAAAGAAACTATTACTGAAGGGAGTATAAACTGACACAACCACTAAATAAATCAGTATGGAGAGTCTCCAAAATACAAAAAACAGAAATTCCATCTGACCCAGCTATTTCCCTTCTATGTATCTCCCCTTTATACCACACTGAGGTATGTATACCCACACTTACAGCATCACAACTCATAACAGATAAATCTTGGAAGCAGCTTATATGTCCACCAACAAATGAACAGATAAAGAAAATATGGTATTTATACACAACCGAGTACAGCTGTGCCATACAAAGAATAAACAAGCCATTTGTAGGAAAATGGATGCATGTTGAGACCATAATGCTAAATGAAATAAACCAGATATAAACTTAAATATTGCAAGTTATCTCTTATGAGAAACCCAATGTATAATGTGCAAAATAAAGATAATAGGAAAAAAATTACTGTAATCCAGCATGAACAATGTATCTAAAAGTGTGTAGCTCATTTAGTATAATTGTTGTGTATGTTTTACAGGTTTTTTTTGCCTGTTAGCCTGTCTGTTAATCTGTATGTATGATAATTAACTTTAAAAAATAAATAAATCTAATGTTGTCAAAGGGGGGATCAGGGGGAAGTGGGGAAAAAGAACAGAGATGTGTTATGTACATGCACTAATTCCCCACAATGAATGTCATCATTATGTACTGTAAACATGTACTAACAAAAAATTTAAAAATAACCAAAATAGTACTAATGAACTCAAAATAAAGTATCTTCCTATGCATTGGAGAAAATTAGATGAATTACAGGTTATATGGTCAGCTAAGCTAGAGCTAGAATTTGTATTTCCAGAAAAAAAATCAGATTTAAACTTATCTTCCATTAGTGTATCTACCCCATTAATCTTTAGTTGTTTTTACCCTTTCTGATCTATAATTGACAGCATTTATTACACTGACTAAATAGTATCCCTTTTATTACATTTACTTCTGTTTCCCTCCCACATCTTCTGTTTCCTTCCTATATTCTCCCTCCCTTTCTCCCTTTTGCCCCCCCCCTCCGTCATTCCCTCCCTCTTTCTCCCTGTGCCACAGTCCAGGTGCTGAATCCAGGCCCTCCCTCGTGGTAGGCAAGCAATCTACCAGCCATATTTACTTCTTTAAAAATAACCTTATTAAGAATCCTTCCAGAGTTTGAGTACCCAGGCATGAACTAAGGAAGGTAACCAAAATTTCCTAAATCAAAATATAAAAGTCATGAAGAATAACAATTTTAAATTTATAAAATAACTGCCATTTATTGGGCTGGGCATGGTAGCACATACCTAAAATCTCAACACTCTGGGAGGCTGAAGGAGAAGGACCACAAGTTTGGGCCCAGCCTGGGTAATTCAGTATGACCCTATATCAAATAAAATACTAAAAAAAGGGTAGGCATGGCTGTCCGTGCCTGTAATCCCAGCACTTGGAAAGCTGAGGCAGGATGATCGCCTTGAGTTTAAAGCCAGCCTGGGCTACAAAGTGAGTTCAAGTCCAGCCTGAACGACATAATGGGACCCTATCTCAAAAACTCAAAACAAAACACCCAAACAAAAAATTTAAAAAGGGTCAGGGTATACCTCTGTGTGAACATCTTCAGTTCAATCCCTAGTACTACTCACTCCCCAAAAAAGGATTTCATTGCACTTATTCAGAATGTCAGAATGTGTAGCACAAGAATGAGCCATAACGAATCTAGATACTGCAATATAAAAACTGTCTGAATGTAACCCCAGCACTCGAAAGGCTGAGGCAGGTTGATCGCTGCAAATCTGAAGACAGCCTGAGCTACACTGAGTTCAAGGAGAGCTCAAACTACATAGAGCAAGACCCTATATTAAAAAAATTTTATTAAAAAATATTAATGACTCTGGGCATTCCAACAGACACTGTGTGTTCAATAAAGATGATCTACAGTGAAAACAAACATACATATATCAATTAGCTTTGAACACAACAGTCAGACCAGGGCCGGGGATTCAGCTCAGTGGTTCTGCGGCCTGCCTCTCAAACACAAGGATCCGAGTTTGATCCCGAAACCAAAAACAAAAAACAACAACAACAAAAACCACTTAAGCACAACAGTCAGACCTACTCAAAGTAGTAAAAACAATTCTCTTCAAGTTTATTATTTTAGCTCAAATAGTCTGTCATGTGATTGAATTTTCCTCTGAACTTGCTGATCCCCTGAAAAACAGATGTTTCTTCTTCTAAGGAGAAAACTTCTCCAGTCAGTCAATTGTTGGAAATCTGTTTGCTGAAAAATATTTGCAAAAAAATCTTTATACTACTTAGTGACTAAGAAATTGCAGTTCAAAAAGCTTTGGGATATTTTGAAATCAAGTCACATTCCTTATTTTTTTTAACTTTCTTGTTCCTCTTAAAATGAAAGAAAATTTAATTTAGAATTTTCTTGATTTACAGTGCAGTTTGTAAAAGAAGCAAAAGGAAACTGCATGAACTCAAAATTCCTGCCCAATCATACCATCCCATTACATCTCCTTTGAGGCCTCAGGTAGCTTTGCAAAATAATTTTGCAGCTCTGTGAAGCATTATGGAATCTCACCACCATAGGAATGTAAGACATTTAAGTTTATGATATAACTTCTAGTATGAAATAATGAATTAAAACATTAAAATTCAAAGTAAACAGGAATCAAACTGAGAAGAAAAAAAAAAACAAAAAAAAAACCCGAACTATATTCTTAACCTTTCTAAATCTAAAAATTAATCCTGTTAAGCAGTAAAAAGCTATTATAAGAAAGTTGCTGATCTAACCCAGTGATTTTTTCAATCAATGGTGGTACTCTGGAAAGTAGAGTGTAATTTTTATTTTTCATGCCTACAGAAGCTCCACTGAAAATCAGAAGGCAGGAACCACAAATGCTAAACATGCTACAATGCATAGTCAAAGAACTGCAGCATCCTAAATGCCAACACTTCTATCAAGAAACACTTATCTAATTCAACTATAAAAGCAAACTTAAAACTCCCAATTAAGACATGACCAGTGAATATAGGACTCATAAATATTCTTTCTAAACAAAGGAAATTGGGACTCACATGCTGCCTCCAATGAAAATAAATGGCCTAGCATAACCAAATCATAGTATTTAGCAAATGACTGTTCCTTTCTGTAAGATGCTGCACCCCAAAAGTACTGTATATCCTACCCAATCCACCTGCCAAGTAAAACAAAATAAAAGAGAGATCAAAAAACAAAGAATGAAAATTATTTTACCCTAAGAAGAATACTATTAGGAACCTGAAATTTTGCTACAGGTCAAGTAATGAGTAGACTAGATTATCAGTAACTGCATTTATTTTTAATAAAGCTAGTTATAAGTTACCAAGTAAAGCTCATTTTATAAATTGGTATCTGTAAAGGCAAAAAGTAATTGTGACTGTGATTTACAATGATAATTATATTTTTACGTGTATACTTCTTGAGTCAGAAAGACAAACACATTGACTATGATTTTTTAAGTCTGTTTATCTTATTGAATGGAATATGTTCTTAAATCTAATAAACTACATATTAAATGTGTTAAAAACTGGACCAGGAATTTAGCTCAGTGGCACTGCACCTGCCTTGGAAGTGCAAGGTTTTGAGTTCGATCCCAGGTACAAAAGAGATTTAACTACTGACTACTTTGCTACAAATACAACACTTTTTTAAAGAAGTTATGAACTATGAAAAAAATTTAGGAAGAATTATTAAATCATACTGAATACTGCTGGACATGTAAGTACACATTTTGATAACAATCATATTAGTATATCAATTCACAATTTCTCAAAGCAGAGTCTGATAAAAGAAACAAATAAGATGCATATATGTTAACACTGCATTATTATTATTATTCTGTACATTATACTTTTTTAAAGGAAGAAAATGAAAGAACGTACTGTTTAACTGAGGTATTGATAAAAACATTTTGAAGTACAACTTGTTGTTTTGGTTTTTTGAGACAGGGTCTCACTAGTTCAGATTGACCTTAAACTCACTATTGTAGAGCAGGCCATCCTTGAACTTGTGGTGATCTTCCTGCCTCAGCCTCCAAATGCTGGGGTTATGGGTGTGAGCCATTACGCCCAAAACGTGAAACAAGTATTTCTACTTCCAATAATGGTAGGTCATTTAGATCCATCTTCTAACTCAGAAAAGGTGAAAATATATAAATTTGCATTGATTTAACTGCTCAAAGGCATTAGAGAATAAGAGGAATACAGACTTCCTGGACCAAGAGATGAGAAAATAGAAACCTAAAAAGGTAAAATTTTACAAATGTAGAAATTCATAAATATTTCTACAAACAAAATATTATCATACAGTAAAATCAACTGCCTAAAAATAAGAGATATAATTAGAAAAAAATGTTGAATTTGTGTTGCTTTATATATTGTTTGAGGTTGATCAGGTATGGATGATATACCATAGCTTGGATTTAATCAGTGATTAAAAATATTATAATAGTTCAGATTTTCCAGTATTTTCAGCTTTGACTGCCTGCTACTGTACTATGATATCCTTTATCTTTATGCTTTTAAAATCAAGACAAAAAACTAAAGTTATATAGACTATCAGTCATGGAAACATAATGACAATGCTGTTCTACAGCCAGATATAGACATAATTATTTTTCCCTTCTTAAGGTCACCTAGCAACATGGGTAATAAAAGTGATCAGAAATAAACTGATTTTTAAAAAACATTCAAATACACCACACAAAGACATTAACATTTTTAATTTTTAAGTCAAAAGTCATACAGACTGTTCAAAAACCTTAGTTCTTCATAAAACAAAACTTTCAATATTAAAATTCTGATGCCATTAAGTTCCAAAATATTAAATCAAAAATAACTTATAAATATATTTAAGTCATTTCATTTTACAGGTATTTATATTAAATAGTAAAACTGCATATTTGTCTATAGTCACAGACAGACATGAACACAATGATATATGTCCATGCACACACACAAACATACAGAGGCAGTACTCCCAAACTGGAAATAAGAATAAGAAATGAGTTGGGGTTGGTAGAAAGCAACAGCAAAAAACTGACATGACTCATAGCATGATAAATTGTTCTCCTTGTTTCTAACTCCTATTTTAATAACAAAACCCACAACAACCCCAGTTTGATGCTAGTATTTCTCTGGCATCTCTACACCAATTCTAATTTCCTTTTTAAAAAGAATAAGTACCTAGGAATGGGTTCATTGTTTTCCTTTCATTCTAAAGATTATTGAAGTCTTCTTTATTTTTTTCTGATTGAATATTACTATGTAATCCATTATTTATATCTTCAACAGTTAAGTATTAAGGGGTGTAAACATAAAAATATTAAGGAAATTGGAGATGATACACACAGTTAAGCAGTGACTAACTTTTCCATAGTGACAACATCCTCAAATTTTACCTAAACATATGCCATTATAAAGAATATCTTCACAGGCTCCTACCTGTGTATGCTCATACCCAGGTATGCCCATGTGCCTAAATCCTGCACAATCTAAATATGAACAAAATGATATACGGCAGTATAAAGAAACCATCTTTGAAGGATGTGTACCAACTCACCCTTCCCCAGTTCTCTCTACCTCATTACTGCCTCCTCTCTGCTACCTACAACAATAAAGCAACAATCTAGGTTTACAAGGTAGGTTTGGCAGTGGGGGATATGCACGGTAAAACTATGAGATAAAAAGAGGCTGGGTCCCTAAGTATTTTAAGGGAGCTATTTGACTAGCCCTTTTATATGTAGGTCCAGACATTTTTAGGCGATAACAGACTTCTCCAGTAGGCAAATCAGTATTATTTGAAATCTTGGCTATTTGAGTCGAAAATATGGAATGTAAAATAAAATGTCAAAATGATATGTGAACAATTAAAGTTGGAAAACAATGAACTAAGACATTCAAAGGCCCGGGGGTTCCTGAAACCTATCAAATATTCATAAGCTGCTGGCAGTTCAAAGGAAAAAGAAAACTAATTATTACTTTCACAGAAATTCTATTTTATAGTTTTAAATGTTCAACATATACACAAGGACATTTAGTTTATCTTGATTATAGTCAGATAATTTAAAAATGAATATGTACTTAAATTTGTACTTTTCATTATTACCAGTGTTTCACTATATTTCCAAATCATAAAACTAAACATTGTCTAAAAATTAAGTATGAAAATATTGATGAAAACAATATCAAACTTCACCACTACTCTGATTAAGATAATAACACCAATAATGAATGATTACAGTTAGCGTATGGACACTGTTGAGATAAATACGTGTGGTGATTTTACACACACAAAAAGAAAAATGCAACACATAAAATACAATCATTTTCATACAGAAAATGATTCATCACAAATAATGATATAAGGCCAATGAAGCAATAAGCTATTTCCAAACAAAAGTGACTTCTTTGATAAATCAAATGAATTTTAACAATCCCAACCCTCCAAATCTTTTCCAGATGGATATTAGCACATTTTGTGCCACACATTAAAGACAGACCAAGATCAAAAAACATACTGTCAAATTATACTTTTCACTAGAGAAACAAGCACTATTTATTCAGTTACCAAAACCAATAAAGCATAAACCTCAACAAATATTATGATTGGAAAGAAAGCAGAAAAAACTATCAGTAAAAATCTATCAGATGACATTGTAAAGTATCATTTAATTTAATGTCAGTGATATTCACACTGGACAAATCACTACTATGGAAATTTCACTTTAGACATAGATAGAAACTATTGTTGAGCAAAGCATAAATCAACTCAGCACACACAGGGAACTGTGTATGAAATAAAAGTGCTCGACAAATTTTA
Source organism: Fukomys damarensis (assembly GCF_012274545.1). Classification (NCBI taxonomy): domain Eukaryota; kingdom Metazoa; phylum Chordata; class Mammalia; order Rodentia; family Bathyergidae; genus Fukomys; species Fukomys damarensis. The sequence continues at coordinate 8,219,742 of NW_022900927.1, forward strand.
AGGCTTTTTATCACTGAAAATTCAATCTATTGGAAAAGATTTATTTAGTTAGTTTAATAAACTGAAAGCAGGGGCCAGGGAATTAGCTCAGTGGTTCCACCACATGCCTCGCAAGCACAAGGACCCCAGTTCGATCCCCAGTACCAAAAAAAAACAAAAAAACAAAACAAAACTGAAAGCAATTTTAATGAAACTATCAGCAAGCATACTAAGGAGGTTACATATAAATTCAATTAAACATTGTTTTATAAACATATATACAAAGACATTTAGTAAGTTTTATAATATGCCTCTTTTCTTTTAAGGTAAAATTCACATAACATAAAACTCATCATTGCCAAGTGTGCAATTCAGTAGTACTTAGAATATTTACAATGCTATGTACCACTGTCTCTAGTTCCAAAACATTTTTGTCATCCAAAAGGAAACCTCATCTCTATTAAACAGTACCTCTGAGAAGTAATCTGCTTTATGTCCTTAAAGATTTACTTATTAAAAATACTTCATATAAATTGAATCCTAGGAGATGCCTTTTCTGTTTGGTTTAACTTAGCATAATACTTCTGAGGTTGATCCATGTTATAGCATGTTATCAATACAGTCCTTTTTACCACTGAATAATACTCCATTGTATGTACACACCAAACTTTTTGCTTATCCATTCAACTAATGGACATTTGGGTTGCTTCTACCTTTTGCCTACTGTGAGTAATGCTGCTGTGAATATAAATGAACAGACTATTTAATTCCTATTTCAGTTCTTTGGGTATGAACTAAAACTAGGATTGGTGGGTCATATGGTAACTCTATGCCTAGTATTATGAGCAACACCCAAACACTTTCAAAAGCAGCTGAATAATGTTAGATTTGATGTCAAATCACTGTTGAAAAAATAATATAAATACTAAATCTGATCAATTATGATCTCTGCTGCTTTAGTAAAATGATGTATCAGTGTTGCTTTTTTTTTGGTACTGGTGATCGAACTCAGGTCCTTACACTTGAGAGGCAGGCAGTGGAACCACTGAGCTAAATCCCCAGACCGCAGTGTCGCTTTAATAAAGTGGTAAAGTTAGCTTTATTACACTTCAATGCTATCTAGTTAACAAAGGGAAATATGTGAGATATTGATAAAGAATTCTTAAAATTTCATATTCACATCTGTAAAAATCATTTCTACGACTTACACAAAATAAGAGTATGTGACATACTTTTATTATGCAAGAGTAGATGAGGTTAAAACTTAAGGCTATTAATCAAAAGGCAACATTTCCCAAAAAGCCTCCAAAAATAATAAAAACAGACATGGCAATTTCCAGGTCAAATATGTTTACAAATAGAATAAAAATCAAATAAACCAAAATATATATTAAAACACTTTAAGCAAGCTATATAAGAAGCGCACGGAAAACAAATGTTTACTGTAACGTAATAGCCCAAATATTCTGAGTATCACAATAACTTCAAAAATGTTGCAAGGCAGGCATGGTGGTGCACGCCTGTTATCCCAGCACTTGGGAGGCTGAGGCAGGAGGATCACTGTGACTTCAAGACCAGCCTGGGCTACATAGTGAGTTCCAGGTCAGTCTCAATTTCATAGTGAGACCCTGTCTCAAAAAAACAAAACAAAAAAAAAGCTGCAAGTTTTATGAAATAGTAAGATTACATTTTTAAAAACTGAAGGATCCTCTGTTCATAAGATACCAAATTAACTCCCAAGTACAGAGAAAACTTAAAGAGATACAACCATTTGTCATTTATTCACAATCACATACATTGGGAGTTACAATATTAAAAAAACAAAATAGGTTTAAAAGAAAACAGTATTGGGCTGGGCTGGGGATTTAGCTCAGTGGTGATGCTGCCTCCTTCACAAGTGCAAGGTCCCAAGTTCGATCCCCAGTACCAAAACAAACAAAAAGAAAACAGTATTACTTGGTTTAAGGAGGGTCACTATATAATGATAGCAATACACAGAAAGGTATAAGCCCAGTACCCCAAAAGATCTAAAAGTTCTAAGCTTATACGGATAATAAATACAACAGCCTCAAAATATCAAAGCAAAAGTCATTAACATATATAATTGACAAATCTATCATCGCAGGGGAAGCAGCTTCAATACATTAATTTGTTGGTAGTTCAGCAGACAAAAACTTAATAAAGCTACAGCAGAGTATATAAAGCTTATTTAACAAACACAACTAAATTAGTAGACATTTTTCTCAAATGCCTGGGTGATATTCACAAAAGCTGACCACATATTAGGCCAAATTGTTTCAACAAATATCAAAGAGATGGGATCATGCAGATCAACCACATCCTTGACAACAATGCAATTATATTAGAAGCCAGTAACAAAAGATAAAGAATTACTGGCTCAGTGAAAGGGTTACAAACGCTCTGAATAATCAACCTGAGATCCCACAGATTAAACACTGTACAGTCCAAAATGCATTAACAGTCTTGTAAAAGGCAAAAAACCAAAGCAAAACAACAACAATAAACAAAACACACACACAAAAAAACCTCTTGAACCACTACTCTGAAGGTACCAAGGATAATGTTGTACTGGGTTCATAAAGTTATATATTGTGAACTAATATTTAACAGATGAGGAAATTTAAATTTAAGGTAGAGGGGTTTATAGCCAGGATTCGAACCTTATAGGACACATAAGTTGAGCTATATCCCTGGCTAGAACACTTAAATATATCCTCTATTTTTATAAGACTTGTTTAAATATTAGACTGGAATTAAGTGAGAAGAAATGAGCAGATTACATTTTGAGATGTGTCATTCTGATTTGTTAAGAAAGATATCTACTTATACTTTCAAAATACTGCCTTTAACTTTAAATATATTTTCTATAAATTCTCAAAAAGGAGGCTGTGATGTGCTTTAAGCAATTTTTTTTTTCAGAATTCTCTCACTGCTTTAAGAAAAAATTTAAAAAGTGTTAGAAACTTCCATCTTGAAGAATCCAAAAGAAAAGGAACTTCTTTGAAACTTTTCATTCTGTAAAATATCATATACTGAGCAGTGGGTGGGAGGGGTGGAGAATGACCAAGGGTTTCCAATAAAGTGAGCACTTCTTCTACATGCCTTCTCTTGAAACTTTTGAAACAGCACTACAATTAGGTTACTGCTCCTGATAACACAGAAAGAGACCAGTTTATGGAAATAAGAACTACATAGAATAAGAAGGTTGGTATTTACCAGAAAGTATTATTATGGTAGAAAGATGCACAACAGACATATACTAATAAAAATAAAACTTAAAGAAAGGAAGATGTACAATAGTTACAATAGGATTATCAGAACTTATTCTTCCTAATTGTATCATTGTAGCCCTTGACCTGTAACCCTCCATACCCTCTAATAACCAGAATTCTACTCAACGCAGCAAAGGGATTATTGGTAGTTCCATTTTTAATCATCTTGGGAAATTTCCATACTATTTTCCACAATGGCTTATAAGTTTATATACCCAATAACAATGAGTTCTTCTTTCTTCAAATGCTTACCAACATTTTAAAAAATATTTTTGAGAGCTGGGGATTAGCTCAGTGGTTCTAGTGCCTGCCTCACAAGCACAAGGACCCAAGTTTGATCCCCGGTACCCCCCAAAATAAATAAATACACACACACACACACACACACACACACAATTCTATATATGAAGTGATATCTCATTGTGGTTTTGATCTGCATTTCCCTGATGATCTGTGATGCTGAGCATCTTTTATATGCACAACTCTTGGTCTGGTTTTTTGTGTACCTTCTTTTGTAAAATTTTTACTTGGGTCCTTCCCCCATTTTTTCTGTTTTGTTTTGTTTCATTTTTTGAGACAGGGTCTCCTTATGTAGTTGAGACTGACCTGGAACTCACTGTATAGCCCAGGCTGGTCTCAAACTCACAGCGATCCTCCTGCCCCAGCCTCCCGAGTGCTGGGATTACAGGTGTGCACCACCACACCTGGCCCTTTCCCCATTTTTTAATTGGATTATTTTCTGAAATTCTTATACTGTATTTTCTATATTAGCCCCTTATCATGTGTATGGCTTCCATTTTATAGGCTATCTTTTCATCTTGCTGTTTTCTTTGTGGTACAAAAACCTGTTAGTTTGATGTGATCCCATTTGCCTATTCCTTGCTTTTGTTACCTGTGTTTCCCAAGCATATTCAAAAAAGACTTACCCAGGTCAATATAATAAAGCTGTTCCTTTATTTTCATCTACTACTTTAACAATTCAGGTCTTACATTTAAGACTTTGACATATTTTTAGTTCATTCTTGTATATGCAGTGTGAGATAAAGACCTAATTACAAGATGGGGGTCTAGTGGTTAGAAAAGATAATTGATAGGACTTATAGGGAGAATGTGTACATGGTCTGAATAGATCAAATCAACCACAATTATTTAAAGAAAAAGCCTAACACAAACCAAGGCCTTAACTCTCTTCATTTCTGTAAGAGTTGAGGCAGGTGAGAAAGCTACAGAAGAAAACTTTGAAGTTAGAAAGTGATGTTTTGTGGGGTTTAAGAAGTTGTCTTCACAACATAAATGTATAAGGTGAGCTAAGTGGCTGATGTAGTAACTGCAGCAAGTTATCCAGAAGATGAGATGTAAGTAGGATGATTGATTGATCAAGGTACTACAAACTTCAAGGTAGACAAAACAGCCTTACACTTTAAAAAAGATGTCATCTAGGACTTTCACAACTACAGAACAGAAGTCAATGTCTTGCTTAAAAGCTTCAAAGGACAGTCTGACCCTGCTGTTAAAGGCTAATGCACTTGTGACTTTTAACTTGAAGCCAATGCTCACTTATCATTCTAAAAATCCTTCTTAGCTGGGGATTTAGCTCAGCGGTTCGGTGGCCTGCCTTGCAAGCGCAAGGACCCGAGTTCAATCCCCGGAACAAAAATAAATTAATTAATTAAAATAAAATAAATTTAAAAAAATAAAAATCCTTCTTAAATCTACTCTACCTGTGCTCTATAAATGTAACAATAAAGGCTGGATGACAGTACATTTGTTTACAACACAGTTTACCAAATATTCTAAATTCACTTTTGAGATCTACTACTCAGGAAAAAAGATTCACAGTATAACTGCTGACCATATGACAATGAACCTGCTCAACCAAGAACTATGATGGAGATGTACAAGATAAATACTATTTTTATGCTTGCTAACATTCATTCTACACTCCACGGATCAAGGAGCAATTCTGACTTTCAAGTTTATTATTTAAGAAATACATTTCATAATGCTACAGCTACTGATAGTGATTCCCCTTATAAATCTGGGCAAAGTAAGCCGAAAACTTCCTGGAAATTCAGCATGCTAGCTATCATTAGGAACACCTGTGGGTTCATAGGAGGCTGTCAAAACTATCAACAGGAGCTTGGACAAAGTTGATTCTGACTTCAGTAACTTTAAGATCACTAGGTACAAATAAATGTATAATCACATAATAAAATCTGCAAGGAATCTCTAAATAAAGTAAGCAAAATATATAGATTACTTATATATTGACCTTATTTTAAGCTGAAATATTTTATCCCATTTGTTCATCAATGTGCCAAGGGATTGCATTAATGCCATGAAAGACACAGAAGCCAAGAACAAGTCTGGCACACTTAGTAGATAAAGATGAGATTTTAGTATAAACTTTTTATTTCCTTATTTTTGACAGTTGGGTAATCTTAACAAATGAAGAGGTAGTAAGAATTCACACTGATCATTTCATTTTTCTATTATGTCTAATATATGACTTTTTACTGGTCTTTAACTGGTTGTTGGGATAGAAAATGGAGATTGAGTTATCTTGCATTACAGGGAATTGACCACTGTTGCTAGCTTATTGCAAATTTCTCTAAACCAGTATCTGAAACCCTAAATGTGCACTAAAATCACTTGTATACATTTAAAAAATATCCAGTACCCAACCCTTATCTCAGAGTAAAAGACTAGAATTTCTGGGCATATGACCTCAACATCTGTGCTGTTTTGATTTTTAAAATTCTAATTGTTGCTATTGCACAGCAGGAGTTTGAATGTTCTACATCTTTCTCTGTCATACTCTACACACACACACATACATACATACATACACCCATACTTCATATGTTTATACCAACTGTGTATAGCTCATTATTCTTTTGACTAGTAGCACAGTGTCATAAGTCACCTTTTAAGTGGACATTTAGGCTGCTACTGGTTCTTTTTGCTAACAAAAAGAACTGTTAAAATATCTATACACATACATTTTTGCATATTTTTAAATAATTTATTTCGAACTAATTTCAATTTATTAATTTTAAAAGCAACTTAGTGCTGGGGCTGGGGATTTAGCTCAGTGGTTCTGCTGCCTGACTCTCAAGGACCTGAGTTTGATCCCCGGTACCCCCCACAAAAAAAAACAGCTTAGCACTATCTCAGAACTAGAAGTACTACAAAATCGGAATTACCTTAAATTTATACATTAATAAAAAGTCATATATAAAACATAAGCTATCCCAATCAGAAATAAGACATATTTTAGTTATTTTTTACAGGGTCTATAAAATTTAAATTTTTTACATAGGCCTTACTTATTTCTCACAATGTATTTTGTGTGTTTTTGTTTTGTTTTTTTGGTACCGGGGATTGAACTCGGGACCTTGCACTTGGAGGCAGGCAGTGGAATCACTGAGCTAAATCCCTGGCCCTCACAATGTATTTTTAAATATAACTATTACCAGTGCAATTTCCTCTCTATTATTTCTAATTAGAATTGCAAGATATTAGCTAGGCATAGCGGTATATGCCTAGCTATTTGGAAGGCTGAGGTTGGAGGATTAGAAGTTCAAGGCCATCCTAGGCAACATAACAAAACTGGCTCTAAATAAAATTTGGGGGTGGGGCACACTGGAGAATATAGCTCAATGGCCAAATGCCTAGCTAGCATGTGAGCCCCTGGGTTTAATCCCCAATACTACAAAAAAACAAAGTGTGTGTGTGGGGGGGGGTGTTCTAGACTATGGTAGAAAGAACACTAGAGTTTCACCATTGAACACAATATTTTTATTCAGATTAAATATTGTATCAATTTTAAGAAATTTCATTTCTACCATATTACCTTCTTTTAAACTGGAAGTGAAATGAGATCTTAGATTTTTTTCGTATCTCGTAACTTTCTATATTCCTTATATTCCTAACATAGCCCCCTACATGATGTACTTTTTCAGAATAATGCTGTTAAACAGAGTATCTGATATTATGTCTAGTTATTTATTTACAGTCAGAATTGAGGTGGCCTTAACTTATACATCAATGTTGGCCAAGATTTATTATCATAAAATTAATCAGATAGTTTACACATTTTTCTAGATTTTAGAATGTTTGAAAAATCCTAAAAAAAAGTGTGCCCTTGGGTTAGGCAAAGTTCCTTTTTTATATATAAAACATCAAAAGCATCATATTTTAAAGAAAAAAATTGATAAATCAAATTATATAAAAAGTAATTATCTTAGCCACATGCTAAGGCACATGCCTGTAATCCCAACACTTGGGAGCCTGAGGCAGGAGTATCACTGAGAGCTCAGGACCTGCCTGGGCTACATAGTGAGTTAGGGGCCAACCTGAACTTCAAAGGGAGACCCTACACCTCAAAAACAAACAAACAAAAAAGTAAATGTCTTCTTTTCAAAAGAAAATTCAAAGACTGAAAAAAAATTTTGTAAATCACATATCTGATAATATTCGGAACAAATAAGCTAAATAAGCTATTTAGAATAAACTAAAACCTGAATATAGAAAAACCACAGACCCTTCCCCCAAAAGTCACAGGAATTACAAATATGTACATGATAACTACTCAGTGTCATTAATCATCAAGCAAAAGCAAATTATAACCACAGTAAGATAACGCTATACACATGTTGAATGGCTAAAATTAAAATGACTGTGTTGGTAATAATGTAAATCGACTTAAACTTTCAGCCATGGTTGTTAAAAATGTAACGTCTTACAGTCATTCTGGAAAAGTTTTGCAAATTCTTAAATAGTTAGATATATGCTTAAAATATCCATTCATTTTACTCCTAGAGAAAAAATATTTTGTATAAATGTTCATAGTAACTTTATTTATAATAGCCAAAAACTGGAAATAACACAGCTATCAAAAAGTAAATGATTAAACAAATTGTGGTAGATCTATAAAAGAGAATATTACTCAACAATAAAAGAGGAATTAATTTTATTACATGCAACAACATGGGTGAATCTCATAATTTTTTTAGTGAAAGAAAACATAAAAAGTACACAATATGATTTCATTTATACAAAATTCTAGAAAATATAAACTAATTTGTTATTAAAAGAAACAAATTAAAAAACAATGGTTAAAGACAGGGAGGGAAGGATTACTAAGGGGCAGAATGTTGCTGAACATTATGTTATGGATATGCTCATTATCTTGATTGTAGTTTCATCACAGATTCACGTTATAGGTCCAACCAAACACAGTACATATACTGTAATCAATTTCTAGTGTATCAATTATATCTCAAAAAAGCTTAATGGAGAATTAAAAGACAAATCTGCTTGAGAAAATATCTGCAAATGTACATGATGGACTTATGATATCCAGAATTATTTAAAGAACACAAAATTCAATAGTAAGAAAAAAATGTATAAAGAAATGGGCAGAAGATTTGGACAATCATATCACTAAGAAAGATACACAGTGTTCACCATCATTAGTCATGTATAAAAAGGCAAACTAAAGAATGAGATATTAAGCCAGAAGACTAGGGTGTGGCTGGGCCGACTGGGGAAGTAGAGGTAGCCCATTAGTTACAAAATCCCAGGACATGCACAGCACACTTTTCAAAGCCCTGTACATGACTTCTCACAAGAACTTGCAGGTTTGCCATAGTAGGGCCTGACCTGATGTTTATCTGAGGAGTGGGAGCTACAAAAAACAACACCTGATGCTGAGCTTTGTGCCACTGTGTTCTCTTACACAATGGTCTGCTCTTACCCTGTAGAATATACTTCTTTTCTTACTTGAATTTGGCTGAAACTCATGCTGCAGAGCATGTTTCCTTTCCTACCTTTTGAATTCCCTGCTCAGGACAGAATGACTCTAGAAACCACCTCTAGACAGAGATTCTTGCACCCAAAACCCAGTAACTATATTACTATATACATATATTTTCTAAATGGCTAAAAAACAGTATCAAATGCTAACAACATGGAAGGTCAATAGAATTCTTAAACATCAGTGATCAAAGTACAAAATGGTTCAGCCATTCTCAAAAACAGTTTAGCGCGGCCAGGGATTTAGCTCAGAGGTTCTGCCACCTGCCTCTCAAGCACAAGGTTTCCAGTTCAATACCCAGAACGAAAGAGAGAGACAGAGAGAGAGAGAGAGAGAGAGAGAGAGAGAGAGAGAGAGAGAGAGAGAGAGAG
>NW_022900927.1:8229296-8235738 GCF_012274545.1 Fukomys damarensis
AACACAGTTGAGCAGTTTCTTACACAATGTCTGACCTAGGAGTTCACTCTTCAGTATTTGCCTAAATGAAGTAAAAATTTCTGTTCAAACAAAAATTTACCTGTGCATTTTTATAGTATTTTTGATCATCAAGAACTAAAAACATCCAAAATGTCTCTCAACTAGGAAATAATGAAGAATTTGCAATATAGCCATACAATGAAATACTCAGCAATAAAAAATAAATAAATAAATAAAAAATAAAAAAAGGAATGAACTCTGATACAGGCAATATGTACAAATCTCAGGGGCTTTACCCTAATACATCCAGATTCAAAAGCTGCATACAGTATGATTCCATTTAAGTGACAGTGATAAAAAGGCAAAATTAAAGGGGAATCTGAAGAGTGATAGAAGTGTTTATATCTTAATTCTCGCAGTACTTTGTATTTGTCAAAATACACAGCAGCCTTAAAAAGGGGGATTTTTATGGTGTGTAAATTATACCCAATTAAAATACAAGGAAAAATGGTTTTACTCCTTAAATAATATCAAGCAGAAACACTATCTGCATATAGTTAGCAGTCTTCTAATCTATATTTGTTTCATATAATCATTTCGAGTTCCACCAGGAGGTATGAAGGAAATTAGGCTTTAATGTAAAGTCTAGAACTAAAAGTTTACCACAAAAATTTAGTAAGTATACTAGCTTTAAATTTTTAAAAATTAGTTGAGAAATGATGATGACATAAACTACTTTAGGAAGCTGGAGTGATTTTATTTTCTATTTTCACAACTGAGTGCAAAGGATATAGCACACAATGAACAATGAACAGTTTTTTGTGTATGTGATCATTGTGGGCTGCAATTTGTATAAATATTAATCTAAAACCTAAATAGTTATGCATAATCATATCAAATATAACCCTAAGACCAAAAACTACATAAATGTCACAAATTTTGTGGGTCTCATTTCCTCAATAACAATCTCTAAATTTTGTCTTCCAATTATTTTCTTCTTCTACAGGCAAAATATTTTGACATTAATTAAATTTACTGTTTACTGAACTATATAGTATAATTTTTGTCTAAAAGAGCCAATAATGATATACCTGGAAAACTTCCAGGGAGATAATAAAATTGAAGTACCCTTCAATTGACTCTGAGAAGAACTGGAGTTAGAAAAGACAAACTATATTTCAAGGACAGAACAAGAGGAAGAGCAATAGGAATCAAGAAAATGGTGACAGAAAAGCTAAAATGCATCAAGAAACAGAAAATCAATGCAGAGAAAAGTATAAAGTAGTCCACACTCCACAGAATTACAAGGTAAGCCCAAAGAAAGCCAACAGCCCCGGTGATAAAAAATGGACTGGCAGACCTAGCCACAGGAGAAATTGCAAACTGTAAATCCAGGGGGGAGATTTAGTCTGAAAGTGAATCCTCTTGCATGATAGGATAGCTTTGGAGAAGAAATACATTGCAGCACTTGCCTTCATCTTAGGATGATATAAGGAAGAACCTTATATCATTAGAATGATATAAGGAAGCACCTTAAGAGGTGCTTAAGGGGGTGAGTTTGGAATTTGCCTCCATGAGGGATCAAAAGTCACAGAATAACCATACTCCAAGGTCTCCAGAGACCCTACCACAGTGACTGAATAGGAAATAGCTAAGACAGACAGTCATGAGAGGGAGAGGGTTGGTTGCTCATTTCCCTGCTGAGTTTAAACAATGGAAAGCTAGGATTGTGGAGGGCAAGAGAGATGGTAGTGCTGCTCTCTGTGGTGAGAATGAAGACTTGTAATCCTGTGGTTTTATGAGGTAGCTACATCTGAACGTTCTGGGATAGTGCCCAGTGGACTGCTTTCTTCCTGCAACTACCCTTCTCAGACACAGAATGCATGCAATCTGTTCCCTCACTCTCTGGTTCATCCTGGGATATTTCTCTGCTGAAATGTTTACCAGGTCCCTGGGTGTAAAGAAAGGGGGATGTCTGGAGTAAGCGAGACATCTAACTGCTCCATATGCTAAAATGCTCCATATGCCAAGTTCTGGCTCTGGTGTGAAGGGGAAAAAAAAATACAAAACAATAAAAAAAATCAAAGGAATTCAGCCCCAATGGAGAAAACCCTACTGCCAGCCCCACTGGGAAGGAAGGCAGGACAAGGTTCAGTGTTCAGGCAGCATGAGAGACAGTAAGGTGGGAGAGGAGAAAAATACAAAAGATCCCAGGTACAACTTAATACCCGTTCCCTTCATAGCTTGTGGATTCTGCTATTACAGATTCTGGAAAAAAACTCTACCAATCCAACAACTCATCAGGAAGGAAATTTTGGATTCATGTTTTGATTGTTTATTGTTTTCTCTTATCTTCACTAATTTTATTTACTTAATTTCTAATTCCTTAATTAATTTTTAATCAGTCACTCTTTTCTCTTTTACTTTCTCATTTTCTCTCTACTCTGCCCCCCCTCCCAGTGCTAGTCCTTGAACCCAGGGTCTTCACACTAAGTTACAGCTTCACCCTTTATTTTTTTATTTTAAAACCTCATCTCCCTAAGTCATCAAGTTCTCCTTCCTTAACTCAAACTTAGGATCTTTCTGCTTCACCCTCTCAGAGTGCTAGAAGTACAGCTATGTCCTATCACAGCTTTCTTCCTTTTTTTCAATCTCATGTCTTCCATTTTTCCTCTTTCCCTGCCCCTTAAATTTTTAAAAAATGATTGGTTTTTACTGCATTTCACTTTCTGGTTGGTCTTTGTTGTTGTTATTGTGAACTGCAGTTTATTTTGGGGTTTTGTTTTTCCTCCTCTCTGGGCATTAGTAGGAATTAAACCCTCAATCTCATTAAGAAGACTCACATAAAAATGAAGAAGACAGGTATGCATCCCAACACAGGTGCAAATCTCAACACAGAAACATGCAAATAAATAACAAGATAACATTACATCTCCAAAGGTTCCTAACTCCTCAGTAACTGAATCCAAAAATACCAAAATGGATAAAATGCAGGAGGACAACCAATTCAAAAGATTGCTCTTTAAAATAATCAATGACCTCAAAGACAGTACAGAGAAATAGTTGAATCAAAGAAAGACAATGTAGAATATGAAATAGCAATTCAAGAAAGATAGATTCTGAAAAAGAACCAAACAAAATTCTTAAAAATAAAAAGCTCAATAAATCAAGCTAGACTTACAGGGAGATGGCAGAGCAGTAAACAGCAACAAATCAACTTTACCATGATTTGAAATCCAGACACTGGAAAATAACAATTTTGGGGAAAGAAAGGAGGAAGGAAGGTGAAACCCCACAGCCCAGGAAGGATCTGAAGAGAAAGCTGGTGCCACAGAGAAAGGGAAGACACATGCCTCAGTGCAGAAAAAAAGAGAGGGCAAATTGCACTTTCTCCCCAGTTACTGACTCACAGTACAGGAGGATCAAAGCCACAGAGAGAAACGGTGAAGGCAAGTGATTCCAGAGGCCACCAGCACAAAATGCAACAGTGCAAAGAAGAGTGGATGCTGTGCACTGCAACAACTGCTGAGTGGCCCCAGTCCAAGCAACTGCCTGATCACAGTTATGGGTTGGATTCATATCAGGGCTCCCAGTGTTGAAATCCTACAGTGACTGGGTGAGAGGCAAATGGGGGTGATATCCAGGCTAGGATGAGATGCCCAGAGTGCTGTAGGCTGAATGACTCGGGCCAGAACCAGCCTCAACCTCTGTGGACTTGAAAGTACAAGAATCGGCACCCTGCCCTACTTCTATTGTAGGTTTGCTCTGATTATCCAGTACCCTGCCCTAAACCTACTGCAGCCTTCCTGGGATTATCCAGTACCGATCTGGGCTCCAGCTGCCTCCTATGTCTACTAGGGAGAGTAGAGTCATGCCCTGTCCTGGACACTACCACAAAACTGGAAATATATAACCATAGGACTGAACAGAGAGATTTCTTTGCTTTTGTTTTGTTTGTTCATTTTTTAAAAATTATTTTGTTTTTTTCATAAACATTATTCTTATTCTTAGCTTTTTTGTTTTTTCTCCTTTTTTCCTCCTCTCTTCTTTACCTGTTTCCAGAGACTTGGATAACCTTCTTTTGCCCTCTGGTCTCTAATTTCTTTCTCTTCCTTTTATTTCTCTATTTTTTCCTCTTATCCCTTTTAAATTTTCTCTCCTTAGAGTAAAATCACTCTATTGAGTGCATATTATATACATTCCATTGAGTCAATATAATTTTTATTTGTCCATGTTTTTGTTATATAACTATACATATTTAAGCATATACATATGCTTAAAAGGGCAAATTATTAGTTATCACAGTTTATCAGTGTTTAGTCTGTGCCTGATTCTACTGTTATTATGGACTATACTACTTTAGCCAAGGTGAAATAGTTGCTTTGATCAGTTAATCTTCCCTGTATGCCAATACCTAGAACCATAAACAACACTGGAATCCAGTACCAAAGAAATGGTGCTAGGCTAAACACGAAGCAACCTTCCATCCCTAATAAACTGAAGACGCAGGAACTTGGGTCAGACTCAAAAGCCCAAAGACAGCTCCAAAAAGTACTCACTGCCTACAGGTCTTGATACTGGTAATAAAGTTACCTACCATAAGCAATTTACAGACCTCAATGCAGAAAACAAACATAAGTGAAAATAGAAAATGAGAAAACATGGAAACAAGACGCAACCTATTATCTCAAACATGCCCAAGGCAAATCAAAGGACAACTGAACTGGAAGAAAGCAAAAATCTCCCAGCTGAATGTTATGAAATGGTTGCACGGGAAGTAAAAAAAAACAAAAAACAAAAAACAAAACAAAAAAACCAGATCAATAACTCTCTTGACAAAAGCAAAACAGAGATAAAGAGATAATGACCATAATGAAGGAAATTAGTGAATCTAGGGTAGATACAAATGAAAAAACAAGTGCTTAGAAAAGACATGGAAACCATGAAAGCTGAACAGATTTCATAAAACAGACTAAAATAAAACAAATGTAAAGATAAAATATCAGATCTAGAAGACAGGGTTGTGATTCACAATCATCAAATAAAAGACTTCTTAAAAATAGCAAAGGACCACACACACACACACACACACACACACACACTCACTCACACACAATCAATGCAACAGACCATTGCAAAGGAAACAAACTGGGATCAAGAATCAGAAGATAGCACCAAGGACATAAAAAACCTGTTCATAGAGGTAACAGCAGAAAACTATCCAAGCTTGTAAAAAGAACCTGAGATACAGTTAACTGAGGCATATACAACTCCAAATAGTTACGATCAGAAAAAAACTATACCAAGGCATGAAATAGTAAAGATTCCAGAAATTCAACACAAGAACAGAATATTAAAAAGCTGTTAGAGAAAAGAAACCAATCACCTATAAAAGAAAATCCATCAAAATCACAGCAGACTTCTCAAACCCTTAAGTCAAGGAGAGCTTGGAGTGAAATATTTCAAGAACTAAAAGAAAACAACCTCCAACCCACACTAATGTACCCTGTACACTTGATGGAGAAATAAGATAGTCCCAATATGATAAAGAACACCTGAGTAAATTCAGTAACGCCAAAGAGTGCTCCAAAAATTCTGAAGGACATTCTAGAAAGACAACAATTCCAACAATCCTCATAGATCGAATCTAAAGCAACCAGTTAAACAGAAGGAAAAGAAAGGGAACCAACATGAAAACAATATGAAATGATTAAGTCATTATGTATCACTTATAACCATCAATATAAATGCTCTCAATTCACCATCAAAAGAAACAGATTGGCAGAATGGGTCAAGAAAGGAGATACAACAAAATGCTACACACAAAAATCATATTTAACTCAATGAGAAATTCATAGGCTGAAGGTTATAGGTTGGAAAACATTACTCCATGTGACAGGAAGCCAGAAAAAAGCAGTGGCAGCTATCTCCTATTTGTAGACAAAGTGGATTTCAAGCCAAGACTGATCAAGAGAGACAAAGAAGGTTACTATATACTTATTAAGGGAACAATCCAAAAGGAAGAGATAACAATCATAAATATGTATGTACCAACCCAACTATATAAAACACAAATAGATATGAAAAAATCAGAAAGCACTAAGAGGTGGAATAGAGAACCTCAAGACCACACTGTCACAAACAGATAGATCAACTAGACTAAAAAATTAAAGAAATATCAGAGCTGGATCAAATATTTGAACAACTGGACTTAGTAGATATCTACAGAGTGTTCCATCCCATAACATCAGAATACATACTCTCCTCAGCAGGACACAGGACTTTCTCCAAAATAGCTTACAGAACATGCTTACGAAAATGGAAAAGAGCCAGGTATGGTGGCACACACCTGTGATCCCAACACTTGGGAGGCTGAGGCAGGAGGACAGCTGTGAGTTCAAAACCAGCCTGACCTGTCTCAAAAAGCAAAAAAAAAAAAAAA
>NW_022900927.1:8235784-8258219 GCF_012274545.1 Fukomys damarensis
ACAACAAAAAAAAAAAAAAAAAAAAAAAAAAAAAAAAAAAAAAAAAAGAAATCCCATGCAGATTATCAGATCATGGTGCAATGATATTCAAAATCAATGAAGGGCCAAAGATTTAGCTCAGTGGTACCATCACCTCACAAGCACAAGGTCCAGAGTTCATCCCAGTACAAAGAAAAAAAAAAGTCAATGGCAAAAGAAACCACAAAAAAACTACATAAACACATGGAAATGAAATAGGACAGTTTCTACAATTAAATGATAATGCCAATACAACATACTGGAACTTATGGGATACAAGAAAAGCAATTCCACAATGGAAATTTATAGAGGCGAATTCCCACATCTGAAAAACAAAACAAGATCCAATAAATAACACAATGTTTTAGAAAAAGAAGAGCAAGCTAAAAATAAAGCATGTACCAGTGAGAAAATTATAAAGATAAGAGCTGAAATTAATGGAACTGAGATTAAGAAAACTATACAGAGAATCAAAGAATGGAAGAGCTGGTTCTTTGAAAATAATAAAATAGACAACCTTAGCCAACCTTAACACAACACATACACACAAATAAAAACCAAATCTATGCAATTGGGAATGAAACCAACAAAAATCACAACAGATCTTGTAGAAATACAGAAGATCATCAATACCTACTTTGAGAACCTGTATTCTAGTGAGATGGAAGACGCAGAAGAAATGGACATGTTCCTACATACGTACGAATTACCAAAGCCAAAACAAGAGAATATAAAAATTCTAAATAAACCAGGGTCAATGAAATTGAAGAAGTAATTTAAAAAACTAACAACTACAACAACTCCCTGGTTCTGAGGGATGTGGTATTGTATTCTACAAGAAATTTAGAGAAAATCTAATGCTACTACTCTTCAAACTCTTTAATGAAATTGAAAGGAAAGCAATACTCCCAAACTCATTCCTGAAAGCAAATGAAACCCTGACACCAAAACTAAGAAGGATCCAACCAAAAAAGAGAACTATAGGCCAATCTCCCTGATGAAAAATAGATGCAAAAATCCTCCATAAGATACTGGCAAACAGACTGTAGCAAATCATCAATAAGATTATACACTATGATCAAGTAGGATTCATCCGAGGAATGCAAGGATGGTTCAACACAGGCAAATTAATAAATGGAACACAGCACAGTAACAGAAACAAAGACAAAAAAGCCACATAATCATCTCAATAGATGCAGAAAAAGCATTTGACCAAGTCCAAGGCCCATTTTTCCTTAAAATGTTATAGAAAATTGAAATAGGTGGTCTTTATCTCAATCTGATAAAAGCCACCAAGACAAACCAACAGGCAATATCATTCTGAAGGGTCAAAAACCAAAAGATTTCACTCTAAAGTCAGGAACAAGACAGGATGCCCACTATCACCACTCCTGTTGAATATAGGTCTCGAAACATTAGCCACAGCAATTAAACAAGAGAAAGAAAATAAAAGGAAGAATAGAAAAGAAAAAAGCTATATTATCATTATTTGCAGATGTCATGATACTCTACACAGAAGACCGCAAAAATTCCACTGTAAGAGTCCTAGAATAGGCAAATTCAGCAGTGTAGCAGATACAAAGTCAACACTCAAAAATGCATAGTAAGTATTCCTGTATACAATAAGAACCTCAGTGAAAAAAAAAATTAGGAAAACAACACCTTTCACAATACCATCAAGAAAAATGAAATACTTAGGAATCAATCTCACAAAGACCTATACACTGAAGGGCAGGGGATTTAGCTTAGTGGTTCCTCTGCCTGCTTTGCAAGTGCAAGAACCTGAATTCGATCCCTGGTACCAAAAATGCATGCATGCATATATACAAACATACATACATACCTATACAATAAAAACTATAGTACTCTGAAAAAGGAAATCAAAGAGGATATCAGATAATGGAAAGATTTCCTACGTTCTTGGGTAGGAAGAACCGCCACAGCAAAAAATGGCGTATTTCTAAAACTCTTATACAGAATTAATGCAACCTTAATCAAAATACCAGTAACATACCTCACAGAACTAAGAGAAAACAATTAATATTAATATGGAATCAGAAGAGATCTACAATAGCAATAGCAATTCTGAATAAAGGATCAGCAGGGGGCAACACAATCCCAGATTTGAAATTATACTAAAAAGCTACTGTGATAAAAAGAGCATGGTACTGGGGCGGGGGGAGGCCTGAGGATCAATGGAACAGACTGGAAGACCCCCAAAACAACTTTGACAAAGGGGCCAAATACCTTCACTGGAAGAAAAGATGGCTTCTTTAATAAATGGTGCTGGGAGAACTGCCTTTGCACGTGCCAAAAATTGAACTTAGATCTGCATCTCTCACCATGCACTAAACTAACAATGGATCAAAGATCTAAGTATAAAAATAAAAACAATCTGCTAGAAGATAGAATAAATAAAACTCTGGAAGATATTGGTGTAAAAAAAAAGACTTTATGAACAAAACTCTGGTCACACAGGAAATATTACAAGGAAGCAATAACTGGGACCACACAATATATTAAAAAAACTTTGGCACAGCAAAAGAAACCACCAACAGTATAGGCAACCCACAGAATGGGGAAAAAAATATTAGCAGCTGTTCCTCACAGGACTAATATATAGAATATACAAATAACTAAAAAAAAACACCAAAAACCAAAAAACAAAAAAACCAGACACTCCGAATTTAAAGACCCAATCCAAAAATGGGCATCTGAAGTGCACAGAAATTTCTCAAATGAAGAAGTACAAGCAGCAAATAAATATATGAAAAAAATGCTCAACATCACTGGTCATTGCAGAAATGCAAATTAAAACAATGATGAGACTCCATCTCATTCCAGAAAGAAAGTAGCTATCATGAAGAAATCAATAACAAATGCTGGCAAGGCTGTGGGGGAAAAGGAGCCCTTTTTCCTTTGCTGGTGGGAGTGTAAATTAGTATAATCACTACGGAAATTAGTGTGGACATTCCTCAAAAAACTAAAACTAGAGGTTCTATTTGACCCAGTTGTTGCCCTTCTAGGTATTTTTCCAAAAGAGTTAAAAGCTCATACCACATTGATATATGCATACCCATGTTTACAGCAGCACAATTTATAATAGCTAAATCTTGAAAACAGACCACATGCTCATCAAAAGATGAATGCATAAAGAAATTGTGGTATTTATATAAAATGGAATCCTACTCTGACATAAAGGATAAACTTGAATCACTCTGCCATAGAGGATAAGCGCCTGAGTCATTTGCAGGAAAACAGACATACCTGCGGACCATAACCTGAAGTGAAAATAATCAGATGCATAAATTTAAATAGTGCATTGTTTCTATTGTGTGAGAAACCCAAAGGCTAAGTAAGGGAGGAATATTGGGAAGTATGAAGGGCAGGATAAAATGACAGGAGGAACAAGGGAGGATAGAGAGGAAAGGGAGAGAAAAGGAAAAAAAGAGATGGAGGGAAAAATGAAATGGAGCTTTTGTACATGAAGAAGGGAGGAAGGAATGAAGGGAGTGGAAGGAAATGGAAAAAAAGAATTCAGCTATACTATGTACAGGTACAGAATCCCTATGATGAATGTGATCAATATGTACTAATTTTAAAAAGTAACCAGGATGGTAGCACACACCTGTAATATCAGCACTCAGGAGGCTGACACGGGAGGACTGCCACAAGTACAATGCCAGACTGGTTTACACAGTGGTTCACACAGTGTACTCACAAGGGCAGCCTGAACTACCTAGAGATCCTGTTTCAAAAACAAAACAAAACAGCCTTAACAGACTAATTTAAAATTTTTTTTTTAAAGTCCAACCAAAAGCTCAGTGAAAACACTCACCAATAAAATGAATGCAGTAGAAGACATAATATCAGGGCTTAACGATAAGGTTGCAGAATTGTCACACTGCAACAGTAATAAAGTTATAAACAGAACATCCAAAAACTATGAAATATGGTTAAAAGACTAAACTTATGAATTGTCAGTACAGAAAAGGGCACCTAGGTACAGGCTAAAGGCAGAAAAATACATCAGAAAATTTCCCAAATGCAGGGAAAGCTTTGGATGTCCAGCTGCACAAGGGATTTAGAACCCCAAAGGGGCATGACTAGCGAAGAATCTCCACACAACATACTACAGTTAAAATGCCACTAGTACAGCATGAGGAAGGATTACAGAAAGCCACAAAAAAGAAACCCCAAGCCATTTATAAGGTAAACACATCAGAATAACTGAAGATTTCTCATAAAACTCTAAAGGCCCACAAGGTGTGAAACAATCCATTTCAAGCTCTGAAAGAAAATAACTTCCAACTTAGATTACTATATCAATGAACCTATCCATCAAAATTGAAGGAAAAAAAAAGACCTTCCAAGATAAGCATAAACAAAAGGAATTCATGACCACTATGCAAGCATTCTAAAAGATACTTAAAGCAAGAATCTTCCTTAAAGAGGAAGAACAGACAAGCAAATGAGAATTACAAAAGAATAAAACATTAGAAAACAACAAAACAAATACCTATGGACAGAAATTACTATGTACCTTTGAATAATAACCCTGAAAGTAAATGGTCTTAATTCTGAAATTAAAAGCCACACATTTCACTGGCAAACTGGATTTAAAAAACAAGGTCCAACTCTGCTACTACCTGTAAAAAAAACACACACTTCACCAGCAAAGAAATACACAGGCTAAAAATGAAAAGGCAGAAGTGATATTCAATAAAAGTTGAATCTGAAAGCAAGCAGTAGGTTATATCTGACAAAGCAGAATTCAAGCCAAAATTTGTCAGAAGAGACAAAGAAAGTCATCACCTATTGGCAAAGGAAACAACCCACCGAGAAAATATGACAAATGTAAATACTGTGTATGTGTACCAAACATCTGCACATCCAATTTCATGAAACAAACACCACCTGATATAAAGAAACAAGCCCCAGTAAATAGGTCATGACCTATAAACAGGCCACTCATCAATAAACAAGTCATGGGCTAGAAGATAAATGGTTCACTGACTATGTCAATTTGAGGTAGGAACACTTCAACTAAATGGGATTAGCATAGTTCCTGCTGTAGCAGAAGGGATTTATTGAAGTCAGAAGACCCACCCAGAGTATGAATGGCACCAACCAATAGGCTTGTAGTCTAAATGGAATAAAAGGGAAAGGAAGAAGGAAGCCTCACTTCTGTTTCTTAAGAAGAGCTCCACTCCACTCTTCACCTTCACCTTGGATGTCTCATCTCCTGGGTTCTGGCATACTCTTCAGCCTCCTTGCACAAACCTTTTAGCCTTCTATCACAGACCCTAGGCCTCCTCACACGGACTTGCACACAACGCTATAGTGAGCTCTAGGCCTTTGACCTTTCACTAGATTCTTCAGATCTGCAATAGCAGAAAGCCCTTTTGTACTCTTCTACACTTAACCCTACAGGTGGCCACTATAAGCCTACCTTGTAAACCCTTGTTTATCTTGCATTAAATCTGTTTCTCTAGTGACCGCTCACTGATATAAGGGGAAAGCAACAATGAAACATTAGAGTTGAACTACACTATAGATCAAATGGACTTAACAGACATCTACAAAATATGCCACCCAGCCACTGCAAAACACACTCTTTTCAGCAGCTTGTGGAACATTCTTCTAGTGATCCCAGGCCACAATTCTTAACAAATACAAAAAAAAGAAATAATTTCATGTATCTTACCAGATTATAATGGAATAAAACTTGGAATCAACAGCAAGAGAACTAGAGGAAATATATAAATACATGGAGATTTACACTTCTGAATGATCAGCAAGCCAAAGAAGAAGTCAAGGAAAAAATTTTAAAATCCCTAGTATCAAATTAAAATGGAAACATAACATACAGTACCAGAACCTGTTGGATACAGATGAGACAGTTCTGAGACAGAAGTTTAAAGCTATGAGTGCCCACATTGAAAAAATAATCAGAGATCTCAAATAAATAACATAGTAATGCATCTCAGGATCTTAAAAAAATAAAACCAACCAACCATGGTGGCTCGCACTCATAATGCCAGCACTCTGGAGGTTGAGGCAAGAGGATCACTCAGCGTTGGACGCCAGCCTGTTGTTACACTGAGTTAAAAGCCAGTCACAATACATAGTAAGACCCTGTCTCACCAAACATAACAGACAAATAAAAAAACAAATGCTGTAGAAGGAATAAAAATAAAGATGAACTCAAATTAATGAAACATACTAAAGAACACAAATAATCAAAGAAGCAAGGAGTTGGTTCTTTGAAAAGATTAACAAGATTAGTAAACCCTTAGACAAACAAACCAAAAGAGGACCCAAATTAATAAAATCAGACAAAAAGGGATTGCAATTGACACCACTAAAATCCAGAGGATCATTAGAGACTATTTTGTTTGTTTTTTGTTTTTTTCTGATTTTTTTTGGTTTTTGCTTTTTGTTTTTTTTGAGACAGGATCTCACTGGGTAGTTGAGACTGACCTGGAACTCACTATGTAGGCCAAGCTGTTCTCTCATAGTGATACTCTTGCCTCAGCCTCCCAAGTGCTGGGATTACAGGCATGTGCCACCACACCAGGCGAGAGACTATTTTGTATTTGAGTTCTTTTTTTTTTTTTTTGGTACCAGGGGATCGAACTCGGGACCTTGCACTTGCAAGGCAGGTGGCGGAACCACTGAGCTGAATTCCCAGCCCTTCATTAGAGACTATTTTGAAAACCTTTATCTCAATAAGCTGAAGAAATGAATAAACTTCCAAGCATACATGACCTACCAAAACTGAGCCAAAAGAATATAAAAAGCCCAACAGATCAATAAAAAGCAATGAAACTAAAGCAGTAGTAAAGTCCCCTAACAAAGAGAGACCCGGAACCAGACAGATTCACTGATGAATATCACAAGACCTTTAAAGAACATCAATATTTCTTGAACTAGTCCATGAAACAGGGAAGGGATACTATGATTTTATGAGGCCAGTATCACTGTAGTGCTAAAACAAGATAAGGACACAACAGAAAAAGAAAACTACAAACCAACATCCTTGGTAATACTACATAGCCAGTTTTCCTACTGCTGGAGACAATACACAGTACTTATATGTTAAAGGAGGAGAATTATAATTTGGCTCACAGTTTTGAAGTGAGCTAGCTCTAAGGCAAAAATGGCATGGTAGAAGGGTATGGAGGAGAAAAGCTGTTTAGTTCATCACAGCCAGGAAACAGAGAAGTGGAAGTATCAGAAAGGAAAAGGCAAGGGACAAGACACAAACTCCAAGATTATATCTCCATCACTGCCCCAAGACACACCCAGAAGTGTGCTCCACCAACACCCCAGGGGCTGATCCCAAAGTTGATCCCTGTTGACACTTACCTTGAACAACGCAATCACAGATGCTTTAATCTTTAATAAAACACCTGGAAACCAAATTCAAGAACAAATTGAAAAGATCAAAGCAATTTCATTCTAGGATATAGTTCTCCACAGGGCTGGGAATGCAGCTCAGTGGCACAGCATCTGCCTCGCAAGTGTGAGTCCCTGAGTTCTATTTCCTGTACCAAAAAAAGAGATAGTTCTACATACACAAATCAATAACCCACACACAATATATAAAAAAAGGAGGTTAAGAATCACATGATTATCTCAAAAGATGTAGAAAAAGCCTTTGAGAAAAGTCAACATCTCTTCATGATGAAAATCTGAAGAAAAGTTACAGAAAAAAATCATATTTCAATCATCAAGACTATGTAGACAGTATTTTCCCTAAAATTGAGAATGAAATAAGGATGTCTACACTCAATGTTCCTATTCAATATAATACTTGAAATTTTAGCTAGAGAAATTAGACAAGAGAAAGATACAAAAGAATACAAATAGGAAAGAAGTCAAATTATCCTTACAAGTAGATGGTATGATCGTGTACCTGAAAGATCCTAAATATTCCACCAAAAGACTTCTATAAATTCAACAAAGTAACAGGATATAAACATCAACAGCTTTTCTGTACACCAATCAAAAAAATTCTTTGATGCAGTAATCAGGAAAACAATTTCAGTCACAATAACTTAAACAAAAATCAAACCAACCTTAGGAATCAAACCTAAGCAAGGAGGTGAAAGACCTCTACAATGAAAATTACCAAACACTGAAGAAAGATACTAAGGAAGACAATACAAGATCAAAAGACCTTCAACACTAGTTAAAATGGCCTTGTTACCAAAAGCAGCCTACATATTCAAAGCAATCCTCATCAAAGTACCACAGACATTCTTCACAGAACTAGGTAACTATTCAGAGGAAGAGCAATGCTGAAAGTATCATAATACTTGATTTCAAAATACACTATAGAACCATAGTAACAAAAATATCATGGTAATGGGATAAAAACAGACACAAAGATGAAATATAATACAGGTCACAGAAATAAATCTGCAAAGCACAGCCATCTGATTCTTGACAAAAGGAGTGAAAACCTAAATTGGAGAAAGACAGCCTCTTTAACAAATGATGATGGGAAAATTGGTTATCTGTTGTGCAAAAAACTGACAATAGGTCCCTATCTCTAGCAGCTCAAAATGGTTCAAAAACCGAAATATAAAATGTGAAATTCTGAAATTTCAACAAAGAAACATAGGGGCAGCAATTCAACATATGGGACAGGCAATCCTTTCCTGAATATGACTTTAGTAGTTTAGAAAATAATAGCAAGAATTGACAAATGGGATTGCATCAAATTAAAAAGTTCCTGCACAACAAAGAAAACAAAATGAAGTAACAGTCTACACAATGAAAGAAAACTCTTTGTCTACCACTCTTTTGACAAAGAATATTCAGAATATATAAAGAACCAAAAAGTCGGCATGGCAAAACTCATGCAATCAAGAGGGTGAGGCTTGAGAATTGTTGAGTTCAAGGTCAGCCTAGGCAACTAGACCCTACTTCAACAAATGAACAAACAAAACAAACAAAAGCAACAGCCAAGTGTGGTGGTGATCTCAGCACTCAGGAGGCTAAGGCACTGCAAATTTGAGGCCAACTGGGCTACATAATGAGAGCTCAAAGTTAGCCTGAACTACATAGGAAAGACCCTTGTCTCAAAAAAAAAAAGAAAGAAAGAAAAACCTAAAAACAAAAATACTCAACTCTAAACATTAAATAGTTCAATCAAAAATTGGCAAATGAATTGAATACTTCTCAAAAGAATACAAATAATCAATAATTTAATGAAAAATGATTCCTTCTCACACCAGTCAGAATGGCTGTTATCAATAAAAGAAAGAAAGAAAAAAAACATTACACGTTGGTGCAGATTGGGAGTAGGGGAGGTTGGAACCCCTGTGTACTGCTAGTGGGAATGTAAACTGGTACAATCACAATGGAAACCGGGAGGTTCCTCAAAAAACTAAAAACAGAAAGAACTACTGTATTTTCTACTCCTTGTTATGTGCCTGTTAAAGTCAGCACATTACAGAGATACCTCCACAACTATGTTTATTATGGTACAATTCACAGTGGACAAGAAATGGAACCAGCCTAAGTGTCCATCAACAGAATAAAGAAAATGTGGTATATATACACAACAGAGTATTACGCAGTCATAAAGAACAAAATCATGTCATTTGCAAAAAAAGTTGATAGAACTGGAGATCATCGTTGTTAAGGAAAATAAATCAAACTCAGAAAGATAAGTATCAGAAGTTTTCCCTAATATGTGGAAATGGGGAGGAGGAAATGACATGAAAGTAGAAGGGAGATTATTAGACAAGAGGAAAGGGATGACAGGGAGTGATAAGGGCTGTAAGGAAGGATAATGGGTGGGAGAACACAAAGTATATTATATGAAAACATCACAATACAATCCAATATTCTGTAAAATTAATATGTACTACTGGGAAAAAGAACCAACAAAAATTCACATTCTTATAAATCTGTTAAAACTTCTCATTGGAGAAATCATCATCATCTTGTTCTAATGTTGCATACATAAAACAATCTTCAATAAACAGTAGCTCTTATAGATCACAATACTTTACAAGTTAATTATATCCCAGTTTAGTGGGCTGCAGCAGGGCAATTACAAGTTCAAGGTTAGGCTGAACTACATAGAGAAACCTTGTCTCAAAAAAAACAAAAAAACAAAAAAAACAAACAACTCAATCATAGTCCTGTCCTGAAAGGTTTTAAAGAATACTGCAACCAGAACAGCACAATTTTATGCATGTGGAAAGAAAAATTGTTAACAATATACTTGGGTTTTTTTTCCCTATCTCTTGATAAAAACACTCTAATACTTTATGATGTTCTCAGAATTTGAAAGAAATTTAATAATATTTACAGCCACTATACCTCTTCAAATTAAGATACAGATTTTAATTCCTCAAAAGGTAAAAGACCAGCACCACCTGCTGGTTGCTGGTTCCTTCCTGCAGAACCTACTCTAGAGGTAGTGACATTATAATATTGCAATATTTGAGACTCCTGTTCAATAACACTTAATGACATGGATAATAAATAGTACAGCACCTAGAAGGAGGCACAGAGTACGTGAAAGCCAGGGTTCACTGATGGGTAGAAAAAGATGAGTTTAGGAATTCAGTTTTGTGCCCTTTCATTATGCTGGATTTTTGTATGTATATTATTGTCTATGCAACCAATACTTTAGTGTAGAAATCAGCAGTAACAGCCAGATACCAGGATTAAACAAAACAGATTGCCCTAATGATGTAAGAAGTACCTACACTGAGGTGTTCCCAAGAAACCAGAAACACATGTGTACGGAGCTGAGCTCAGTATATGTCCATTTCCCATTCTCTAAATGTGTTAGCATCTCAGGATTATAAAAATTAATAGGGTTGGGATTAGCTCAGTGGCACCACACCTGCCTCCACAAGCGCATGGTCCTGAGTTTGATTCCCAGTACCGGGAAAAAATAAAATAAAATAAATAAATAAATAAAATAAAAGATTAACAAACAGGAAAAAAGAGAGACACTCAACAGGCATTAATATGAAGGAGGCCAACACCAACATACACATATATACATCTAATACACAAGAAATAACCTAATCAAAGATGTAGAAATAATCAAGAAAAGTACGTTAGTCACAGTAAGTAGCCTTAGAGAGACAAGAGGAAACATTAGAAATATGAAGCTGGAATAAGTAAACAAAAGATAAGATACTGACTACAAATATTTGAAATGTATTTGTGGTGGGGTTGGTGGATGTATCTAAGACCATTAAAGCATTTTTCATGGTTTGAATAACAGAATTGACAGGCTGAAAAGCAACTTAGTAGCATTTAAGGCTGAATATTGGAAATGTTCGAGTATTAGAAAAACATAAAAAGATGAACACCATAAAATCAAATTAAAGCAATATAAGGAAAGTAATATTTGCTAATAGCTATCTATCAGGAATTCCATATGCAAAGAAAACAAAGTTTTTAAAGAATAAAAATAAAGTTTTTAAGAATTTCACTGAATTCAATATATGAAATCTGAGATTGAAATGGCTTAAAGGTTAAGCAGAAGAGATTTTTTTAAAAGTGCATACCTAGACATATTAGAATTAAATATAAGTCTTTTGAAGACAAAAAAATTTTTAAACTTCCAGCAAGACGGGCAGGACAGAGAGTCACCTACAAAAGGGAGAGATCAAACTGATATCATGTGCCTAAAGAGTAAAACCAGGACAGCAAGAGAACAATGAAATCTTACCCTCAAACTATGGTATGTAAAAATGCATATGCTCATTACTTTATACCAGAGGAAATTATCACTTAAATGCGAGTGGTAAACATATTAGAAATGTATACTGCCTCCAAAGTTTACCACGTAAAGATCCTCTTTCAAGGTTTGAAGAAATAATTTAGCAAGAAGAAAACTGAAAACAAAATATATGGGAAGGAAAAAATTTTAAAGATGTATTATTTGCCAATTTGAACAGCATAGTGAGACCTTGTCTCAAAAAATCAAAATACAGTAAAATAAAAAGTATCACACTGTTGGAGCTGTACTTCAGTGGTAAAAGTGAGACCTTCTCAAAAAATCAAAATACAGTAAAATAAAAAGTATCACACTGTTGGAGCTGTACTTCAGTGGTAAAGATCTTGCTTAGTATACACGAGGTCCTAGGTTCAATCACCAGTACTAAACACACACACACACAGATACCCTATCCTAAAAAAGTAGAGATGCTAAATGGAAAATATACTAAAGTTCTTGATATTTATTGGTTAAGAAGGGGAAAACACAAATTAAATTTAGACACTGAAGGGATACAATATATAGTGACAAGACTAAACATTAAACATAAGTAGATTAAACTCAAAAGATACGTTCTTAGATTTAATGTAAAATCAAGACTAAATAAAACTGGAAAACAAAGGAACAAAAAAAGGTACATGAAAAGGATGAACCAAAAGAAAACCACTGTAATATCAAAAGAATTAAACTTCAAAGGAGAAAGAAACAGTAAGATACAAATATGTATACTATATCCTGGTAAAAAAGATAAAGGAAATATGAAATATATAATACATACATGCAGCCTCCATGTATACAAGCAAAAACTTAAAGTTTTGTTGCAGAAGCAACAGATCATCAATTCTAACTGGATGTTTTTAACATGCCTTTGAAAAATGAGGCGGCAATGTAAAAAAACAAAGATTTGAAAAATATCAATTTGAAAGCCTGATAATGTAAAATATCTATGACATTACAATAAAAAAAGGTACTTTTTTTCTGTTTACATAGAACATTCATAAAAACTGATGAGAAGCCACAATAAAGACACCTCAATAGGGTGGGGATGTAGCTCAATGGTAGAGCACTTGCTCAAAAAGCAAAAGGCTTTAGGTTCAAATATCTAGCACTGAGAAACAAAACAAAATACAACAACAACAAACTCAATGTACCCCATAAAATCAATAAAATATAGATGGTTTTCACTAAAATTAAAATCAGTAGCCAAAGCCAGGACCCTTTAGTCCCAGCTACTAATGAGACTGAGTTAAGAGGGAGGTGCTTCAATCCAGGAATTTGAGGGCACCTGGGACCACACAAGTAGACCTTGTATCTTTAATTAAAAAAAAGAATACCCAAAAGAGAACTTTCAAAACTATATATCGTTGGGACCAAGTATCTGACATATATAACTTTTAAAAAGGGGGGGGTTTATTTTGGCTAATGGTTTCATACACTTTGGTAAATGGTTGTCTTGCTCCAAGGTAGAAAGGGTAAATAAAGATGGCTGATCACTGCAGGCATGAAGCAGAGAGAAATCTTATTGTTGCTACAACAAGAAAGGTCAAGGATAAAACTATATCCTTCCAGGTCATGTACCCAGCAACCCACTACTCCAATTAGGCCCTACCTCCTAGCAGCAGAGTCAAATGTGAACTCAGTGGAAGAATTCATTGATCAGTATAGCAGTCTAATGATCCAATCATCTTCCAAAAGGTGCACCTCGGAACATGTGACATTTTAGGGGGAACATTTTAGATTTTAAACCATAACATTGCCTAGAGACAAATTACAAAGAAAATGTGTATCAAAATATGTGAAATACAGCTAAGGCCCAAAGAGAAATTTATCTGAAAATACAGAATGTGCCAAAAGAAAGGTATATACATTTCAGCAGTTCATCATACTAATAAATTTGTGGACACTAATGACCACCACTTTGAGCTCCTCTTGTAATTGTAGAGGCCAAAGGTAACTTGTATTAACCTCATCATATCTTAATAAATATGGAGTCTGCCAAAAAAATATATACATCAGGAAAAGAAAAACTTTCATAAATATTTTGATACTACATTTAATATAAACAACGAGCCAGATGTGCACACTCGTAATCTCAGAACTTGGTAGGCCAAACCAGTAGGATCACTGAGAGTCTGAGGCCACAGTGGGCTACATAGTGAGTTCAAGGCCAGCCTCAACTACATGGCAAGACTCTATCTCAAAAAAACAACCAACCAACCAACCAACCAACTAAAATAAATAAATGAATAAAAAGATAGATAAATGTATCATTAAAAACCAATTTGGGAATATCAATATCATATACATGATAAAAATGTAAAGCTTCCCAAATGTAAAATATTATTTTTAAATGCAGTTGAAAGTTTTTTCTAAATTTAATTGTTTTAATTGAAACAGTGTAAAAATATTATACAAAAATGGAACTGCCAATCATGTGCCTACATTTACATATAAAAATATGGAGAAAAGGGTCTATAAAAATGAATGTGTATGAAAAAATATATTTTTTTTCCTCCAAGGAGATAAGATAGTCACTTATCTTTACAATTCTAGAACTAGAAACATAACCTAAAATTTCCTAGATGGCACTGCAGCTTAAGTGATTCAATGCATCAATTAGATCATTTTTTTCAACTCATTGAAAAACCATAGTTCAATGTACTACTCATATTTTTGTTTTGTTTTTTGAGACAGGGTCTCACTATGTAGTTGAGACTGACCTGGAACTCACTATGTATCCCAGGCTGGCCTCGAACTCATAGCGATCCTCCTGCCTTAGCCTCCCAAGTGCTAGGATTACAGGCATGCACCACCACGCCCAGCTTGATATACTACTAATTTTTAAAAAACACTTCTTGATTTTACTTTATTACATGTAGTGCTGTGTACTCTTAACACAACAGAGTTTTAGCAGGATATGTCTATATGTAACTTTTCTGAATGCCCTTTAAGGCTTATTACATGATCAACTTTTATAAATGTTTTGTGAAATCTCAGACTACAATGTCCAGCCTCTCTTTGACAAGTTTCTACTCAGTGAACTATGAGCAGAAAGGCATGTATCACTTAAGGGATGTACCCTTAAAAGACAAAAAGCACTTCTCTTCTGTCTTGTTGGTTGGAAGGAGGCTGTGGTGGCAGATAGTAGAGTACTATCTTAGACTACGAGAAGTACAAACTAGAGTATAGAAAAGAATAAGGCCCAAGAGCTCCTGGGCTATATGGTATCAGTCTTGAATGATTTACATTTGAACAATTATGAGAGAGACACCAATGTGTATTATTTAATGTTTGTAGCAGCAATGAAACCAACCAGTATCATAACTCAGTTTAGAATATCAATTGTTATTTCTGGGGCATTAGAGAGTCTATGAAGTTGAACTACATCTATCCTGAGTTAATGACATGTCTTCAATGTTTATTTTCCGTATTAATAATTTCCTAATATATGTCCAACTGTTTATCTCTTATAGTTTTTCAAGAAAGGAATATGACCAGGTGTAGTGACACATATATTGATTGAGACAGAAGGATTGCTACTAGTTTGAGGCCAGCCTGAGCTATATAGTGAGTTCAAGGCCAGCCAGAACTAGTGAGGCCCTATCTGAAGAAAAACAAGAGGAGAAGGAGAGAGAGGGAGAGAGGGGGAAGAGGGGGAAAGAAAAGAAAACATGAGGAAAGACAAGATGAGACAAAAAAGGAAAAGAAAATAATAGAATATGTATTATGTCAAGAGCCAGTGTTTGCTTCCTGCTTAGATTCCAAATAAACAAAACTTTAGTCATTGTTTTTAAAGCCACATAGAGCTTTGTTGCTGGAGATTTTGTGACAGTCACTTAGAGGACCATATTAGAAAAATACTAGAAAGCACAGATATTAGAAAAATCGAAGAGCAAGTTTTAAAGACCTAATGGATAACTGAAGCAACCACCCCATTTTAACAGTTCAAAATTAAAAGATAACTGACAGATCTAACTGACATACTTTCTCAGACTGCATTCACATGACAAAAGTAGGGAGTTTCCCCACTGAAGTGCTGAGACTTAATCCTAATAAGTACCCTAAATATTTACTAATTCATGAGTAAA
Organism: Fukomys damarensis; assembly: GCF_012274545.1. NCBI lineage: Eukaryota > Metazoa > Chordata > Mammalia > Rodentia > Bathyergidae > Fukomys > Fukomys damarensis. The sequence goes on from NW_022900927.1 coordinate 8,251,655, forward strand.
CTTGTTAAACTTCACACTAAAAGACTCCTCTCAAGACATCCTGCTCTTTTAGTATGGTAACAAGATTTAGCTATTTTTGCTCCCCTAGTGCATCATCAATCACCTCATTAAACTTTGGCTTCTCTTTTCAGTCAAGTTGTGTATGATCGATCATGTTTCCCATGCATTCCAGAACTATAAGGGCTAGGCTATGGGTTTTCACATCTATCTCAGTAAGTTAAGCATTTTTCAAGAACATCCCAGCTTTGTCCATTTTATCTAGCAAGTTTATTTGCTGACAGCAGCACATCTCAAAATTGTTCACAGCAATTCTGTCAAGGGATATGTATTCTGGGCGCTGGTTAGGCCAGGAAAGAAGAAATGTGACAATGTGTGATCAAAAGTGTTTGGGAAGTTCTGTGGACAGTCCCAAGACACATTATAAGACTGTAGAGAAGACCTATGTTTAATTTTTATAACTGAGTTTCCAAAACTGGATTTGAGTACATTTTCTACAATTTACTGAACAGTTTGAAAATGGTGACCAAAGAAATTTTGTGAAGGAAACCAGTCCTTAGTCAATAACCCCAAATTGTGCAATGAAAGGGGATATAATGCAGATGCACACCTGTAATCCCAGTTACTTGCGAGACTATGATCAGAGGATCACAAGTTCAAAACCAATTTGGGCAGTAAGTAAGGCAAGACTTGATCTCAAAATAGAAAGGAAGGAAGGGAAGGGGGGAATTTGATATTTCATTTTAAGTAAACATTTTCTCATGATTCACTGAAAAGAATATGTGTTGAGATTTGTGCCTTATTTCTCACTGCTATTTGGAAAGCTGAATCCTCCTTGTAGCAAGGGGAATAAAGCCATTCCTCAGTATCCAAGGATAACTAGTTTTAGAATTACCTCCCATGAAAACCAAAATCTACAGATGCCCAAATCCCTAATATATCACAGTATTTTCAAATAATCAAAGCTCATCCTATGCGCTTTAACTTACCCTAGATTACTTAGAATCCTTAAGACATAAATACTATGTAAATAGTTGTTGTACTATATTGTTTGGAGAATAAAAACAAGGGAAAGGAATAATGACATATTCAGTAGACAAGCAATTTTTTTCCCCAAATATTTCCTATATGCAGTTGATTGAATCCACAGAACCCAGTGAACTACATTTCTGTGCTACTCACTGTATTTCTAAACTGTTCTCCATAGACAGACTTCACACATAGCAACCTCTTCTGCTCTTACAAGCCAAAAGCAAATCAATGTCTTGGATGTTACAGGTAGGGAAGCTTGAAAAAATTTAACTTCATCCTAAATCCTGGATTATCATCATTAGTACTTGTCCTCCCTTTGTAATACTGTCATTTGCATATTTCTTCATATATTAAGATAAATTAGAATGGAAGCAATTTTTAGTAGTCCTGACCTTTACAATCACTATTTAAAAATCACTTATTATAGCTGGCCGTGATGGTGCATGCCTGTAATCCCAGCACTTGGGAGGCTGGAGCAGGAAGACTGCCACAAATTCAAGGCTAGCCTGAGCTACATAGTGAGTCCAAGGTCAGCCTGAACTACACAGCAGGGCCCTACAAAAATCACTTATGAACAGAAAAAAATATAGAATTACTCAAAACTAAACCAAATAAATTTGTTTGTGTCAGTTACTTTCCTCGTCTCTGAGACACAATACCTGACACCCACAAGTTAAAGGAGGAAAGGTTTATTTTGGCTCACCGTTTGTAGAGGTTTCAGTCCATAGTCAGCTGGCTCCAAGGCAAGGTGGGATAGCAGGGGGGCATCCCCAGGAGAAACTAATACTCATTTTATGATAGGCAGGAGGCAACAGCAGTGAGCCTCCCTTTCCCTCTATTCCATTCAGGCTACAAAAGCCCATTGGTTGGTGCCACTCATTCCCAGGGTGGTCTTCAGTAAATCCACCCAGCCACACCTAGAAGCATTATGAGGCTTTGAAGGGACATCTAGATATAAGCCATAATAACGTTAAAAGTAACAGTAAATGCTTCTGGAAGAAAACGTTTAATACGAGCTGAAGCACATCCCAGTAGATCTTTCTTCCAATTCCTGAGCACTTTTCTGAAGTAATCCCTTTTTTCTAATTTCACAGAGTAGTGACAAAAAATATTGTGTCCCCAAATACTTGGGATTACAAACCTTTTTATTTTCTTTTTAATACCAGGCATCCATGAATTGAGTCCAAAACCTTGCAGTGGAGCTACATCAACTCTCTTTTATATTTTTATTTTATTAAAAAAATTTTTGGTACCAGGGATGGAACATGGGACTTTGCATCTCTTTTATATTTTAAATTTTGACAGGGACTTAATTAAGTTGCTAAATTGCCCAAGCAGGGGTCTCCCTGCCTCAAGCTCTACTACTTCCAGAAAAAAAAATTTTTTTTCAATGTATCTTAAAGAACTCTAAAGGTATCAAGTATGTGCATCTATATTCATTTCAGCTTGTTTTCATCATGTGTATAAATATTTATCCCCACCAGTCTCAATCTCACATGGTTTTAGAATACAGAAGAAAAGTTTGCTAAATTATTCAAACTGAAGTGCTAAATTCCAGAGCTTATTTTTTTAAAAAGTGAATTCAATGATGAAGCTATAAAAAGTTCCTTCCAGTAGACACAAAGATAAATTAATAATTTATACAAAATCCAAATTTTTACATGATTATAAAGTAATGATTGTGGAGTTGTACATAAACAAACAAAAAGTGCAGAAAAGTTGGTTTATCATATTTTCCAACAGCTGGAATTCTCTATTAACCTGATCTTCTATAAATTGACAGCCCACTGACAATTAGTATTTATAATGATAACCCTGTGCCAAGACGTGGCAGCACACACCTATAATCTCGAAATGCTGAGGCTGAAGAAATCAAGAGCTGGAGCCAGTCCAGCAATGCAGCAAGACATCACCTTGAAAAATAAAAGAGAATTACAATGATAACCCTAAAGATGTAAGATTTTGAAGTACTTTCTGAATGAGACTGCCTGATCTATTATTTTTAAGAAGTAGTAATTGATATTTATCTTAATATTCAACAGAAGTAACATCCTCTTCTCCGACCAAAGAAGCCAGATGTGTCATTCCTGCCACCACTTGTGTTTACCTCCAATCTATCCCACATACCAATGTAATGAATGCTTGCCCAACATTATTTTCATTCAGGCATTGTTCCAACTAAAAAACAAACAACAAAACCCACAAACCTCCCATCCACATCACATACAGAATCATATATGGAATAAAGTTACCTTGACCTGATTTTCAAAATCCTTTACTACCTGCTGCCAATCTTAATCCTGGTCTTACCTTCCACCTACCATGATGTGCACAAAGCCTGCGAGGCAGCTGGATTCAGGTACAGAACTACAACACATTACACTACATACATTCATTTTTTTCCTTTCCCCATACCTAAAAGTTTTTTACCTACCTCCCCCCCCACTGTATCTGAATCTAATATGTCTTTCAATGATAAGCTTTCACTAAAAGACATATTAGATTCAGATAACCTCAAGGCCTCGTCCATAGGCTACTCTCTGCTCTCAATTCAAAATGATTTTTTTTTACTCTAAATGATCATTCCAAGCATTAATTTACTGACTTCAATAGCCACAAGGTTAGTAACTCATATACATTAATTGGTATATATTAAGAGTACAAAAACATATACAACTAAGTCCCTTCCTCCTTGGGCTCACAGTTCAACAGGGGAAACAGATAAGAAAAGAGTTGTTACAGAAGTATCTGTAGGAGAAGTATATAAATAGGGAGGAAAGTGGGCCTGTACAGAAAGGATCACTAAGCTGCTTGATGAACAAAAAGCTTTTATAAAAGGTGACATTACATTTCAAAGATGGGTAGGAGTGCCAGGCACAAAAGGGAAAGGAATTCCAGACAGCAAAAAAAGCAGAAGGAAAAGGAGAGAGAGAAAAACTTGGCATATTTTGGAGAACCTTAAATTAGCATGGCTGGAGCTCAGGGTACATTAACTAATCTTACTAAAATTTACCAACTGCCCATTTACCAAGTATAAATGCAAATGAAAAAGACATGGTATCTCAAGCAATGTGCAAGATGAAAATGAAAAAGCAATGAAGAACCTTGTTTGCCCTACCAAGAAATCTGGACTTTCTTCTTCAGCAATAGAAAGCAACTAAAGAATTTAGTACTTACCAGTACTTGCATCACTCACACGTGACTGGTTTTTTTGCCTGACCTATTACTAGTGGTTTGAACACAGTTCTATTAAAGATTTTTTAAAAACTAAGATACAATGTATTCATTTAAATTAATACTACATGTTTTAAGTAATCACTTCGTAATTATTTTATTTCAATGATACTGTTATTAGTTTAAAAAATTATTTTAGTAGCTCCTTTAGAAATGACTTCAGATACAAGCCAGAAACATCACAAATCTTTGTACTGCATTAGGTGGAAAATAGCAAATGTCAATAAAAGCTAAATTTGGTAAAGAAGGTATGTGATCAAGTTGTGGAAAGTTCAGTTATAATTTATGTTTTAGATAATCAGACAAGGTCAGGCAGAAAAAAAAAATTGCATAGAGATTTACTATATACCAGACACTGTATTAAGTATTTTATGTTCTACCTTATTTACCATTCATAACAATACTATAAAGTATATATTTTATTACTCACCTTTTCAAGATGAAACTGAGGTACAGAGTAAACTGGCCCACGTTCATGAGACTCATAATGCAGAAGGTGAGGCTTAACCTCAAACAGTGTGACTCTACAGCAAACCTAATCCAAAATCACTCCATTACACATCATCATGAACATGGAAAAACTTTAATGATCAAATCCAATTAAACTCACTTTGTAGCATGACTCAAACTGACTACTACAAGTTCCATGATACCTTTTCAGAACAGTATCACCAATACAAGTATGTGGCCTCCTCCTGAGGCAACTTACTTTGACAAGCAGTGGTCATGTGAGCTTAATTCCTATTATGTTTGCTTCATAAAAATCAGTCTTATTATTTTATAGGTATATTTGTGGGGTATATCCTTCCTTACTAAATTGAAAATCATTGAATCCAACATAGTACATGGTACAATTAATTCAAGCACAAGTACTAAGAGCTTATTGGGAACAAAACACCCTACTAAAAAGCGAAATGAATAGCACAATTCCTTCTCTAAAGGAACTAAGATTTTAGTAGGAAAGAGAATCAGTTTAGAATGAACAAGTTATGATAAAAGAATTATGAAAAAATACACCAAGATCTCTGTTGATAATGTTCTGTATTTTTTCCTGAATATGCTAAGATACACAGTGCTCAACACATTCCCCTTCAAGCATTTCCTAAATTGTGTACAATAAGCATGGCTTACAATACTTTGATAATCAAGGAAAATAAATTTTAAAATTGAGAACGTAGAAAACTTGGCTAATGTGTTCTCGGTATTTGAGTAGGTTTCCATTATAGGTTTCCATTAATAGAAGATTTGAAATGTCACAAATATATATGAAGTAAGATTACTTTTTATCACAGCACCCTCAAGAGCTATGAACGTAACCAGTACAAATCACCATCATTTTTCACTTGGATTATTTCCCCTCTATCAAGTTTCCTTGCTTCTAACCTTGACAACCCACCCTCTTCATCTATACACAACAAAGCACTCAGAGAAATCAAGATAACATTTCACTGCTCAAAATTCTTCACTGGAAAGTCTACCACAAAGACTCTACAAGATCTGCTACCAATTTTTCTCTCTTTAAACAACTCCAAATTGTCTTCACCACTCACCAATGCCACATTAGCCTCCTTTCTGTTCCTTGGACATACCAGGCAGGCTTCCTAGTTGATTCTTCGTTCTTAACCCAGATAGCTACCTGGTTTGCTCTTCATCTCCTTTCAATTTTTATTCAAATGTCACCTTAGTGGTAATACTTCTATATTCAGATATAAAACTATTCTCACCCAGGGCCAGGGACTTACCTCAGTGGTTCTATCACCTGCTTCAAAAGCACAAGGACCCGAGTACAACCCCTGGTACCAGACAAAAAACCTATGCCCACCTGAAAATTTTCCCTTTATCTGTTTTATTTTTCTCCTTGCACTAGTATCTAATATACTGTTACTTATTTGTTTGTTATTTTGTCTCCTTTCACTAGCTCCAAGAGATTTTTCTCTATTTTCATCACTGATGTATGTCTAATCCATAGAATAGTGTCTGGCACATAATAGGCGATTAATCACAGCTGTTAAAAATTTGGTGCCTGCAGGCAGAAGACCATTCCCCACTACCTTGTACTTGTGTAAAACAAACTCTTTAAATCTTATTTTCTTTAATATAAAGTGATGATGAGATTAATTTAATAGGACAGTTTTAAGAATTAGAATACTGCTAGGGGCTGGGCGTGGTGACACACACCTATAATCCCAGCATTCAGGAGGATGAGTCAGGTGTATCACTGTGAATTTGAGACCAGCCTGGGCTACATAGTGAGTTCCAGGTCTGTCTCAACTACATAGTGAGACCCGGTCTCAAAACCAAA
>NW_022900927.1:8258506-8260907 GCF_012274545.1 Fukomys damarensis
AAAAAAAAAAAAAAAAAAAAGTACTACTAGGGATGGGGATTTAGCTCAGTAGCACAGAAGCACAAGGTCCTGAGTTCAATCCCCACGTACCAGGAAAAAAAAAATTAGAATAATACTATTGGGCACAGTACCTGGTAAATGTTCAATAAATATTAGTTACAATGATGGTAATGATGATGATAATGATGAACATTTCTAATTCTTAAAATACTTCTATTATCACTGTATCAAATTTTTCAGAAATAATAGTTACTTTGCAAAATCCTGGATCTTCACATACCAGTTTAAAACAAAGTCAGTATGTACTACTATGTATCAAATTTTACTCTGGACGAGATTCTAGTCTCAAATTGTAGCTTATAAACAGAGTTGGGAGGGGAGTTAGTTTATTTTGTATTTTTAAAAAATTAAGTGCTATATAAAACTGTGTAAGTTGCACAAAATGCAACATTTTTCACAATGTTAACTGATATTGTACAACTGGAACTGAGTCTTAGTGCTTGCTCCACAAAGCCACACAAGAAAAGGTTAAGTTTAAAACCACATCATGGGGACATAGTATCTTTATATTTTAGAACTCTGGATTCTTTTAGGACATCTCAAATTAGATTTCCCATTCCTGAGAGGCCTACCATACACACCTACTTGAGATCATAAGAAATTCTGCAGTACCAAGAGATACTAATCCCTTTTAACTATAATAGATCAAATGTTGAATTAGGGGCTTTCAAAAGTACATAAATACTAGCTAGGTGTGGTGGTGCACACCTGTAATCAGAGAACTTGGGAGGCTGAGCCAGGAGGATCATCTCAAATTGGAGGCCAGCTTGAGCTCGTGAGATCTTGTCTCAAAAAACAAACAAACAAAAAAAAGCGAGCGCAAGGTCCTGAGTTTCATCCCCAGTACTCCCCCACAAAAAAGTATATAAATACTTTTTAGAAAACAAACGTCCTTTATTCCAAGAATTTGTCTGGTAGTAAAAAAAGAGTAATATATTAAAACTCACAAAGCCAAATTCTAATCCTACATTAGCAATGGTAAAAAAAAGGCTTATTTCATCATCTATAAAACAGTGTATCTACCTTGTAGAGTATAAAAATCCAATTAGGTGAATATTTGTAGAAATAAATTGTCCTAGCCAGGTGTGGTGGTGCACGCCTGTAATCCCAGCACTCGGGAGACTGAGGCAGGAGTGCTGTGAGTTCAAGACCAGCCTGGGTTACACAGTGAGTTCCAGGTCAATCTCAACTACAGAGTGAGACCCAGTCTCAAAAAACAAAAAAGAAAAAAGAAATAAATTGTCCTGTACCAAACTGTACTGCAAAAATATACAGAGGATTTTAAAAATAAAAATACAAAGTCATGATCCCATAATTGCTCCAGTGATTTTTCACAGCTTGCTTACTCCTTTCAAGTGTTTGTTTTTCACACACATTTTTATAAATTTATAATCATGTGGAAAGCCTGTATTGGTTGTCTTTTTAAGAACAAGATGGCTCAGGTTCAAATACTAGCTCCTAAACTTACTACATAACCTCAGGTGAGGTTCTTAAACCCCTTTGTCCTGTTTTCTCATTTCTAACATCAGAATAACAGTATCTATGTTAAATGGAAATAGCAATTGAATTTTTGCAAACTATACAGTATAATGCTTGGCTTAGCACATGGTAAACTAGTGCTAGCTAAAAAATAGAAAATGAAACACAGTGCTCCACTTTTTAAAAACTTAACATTATTTCACAAACCAAAAGTATACTATTAAACTATTATAAGAAAGATACTTTTAAAAAGACTCTAGAATAATGATACGGACTGTTTTTAAAATAAACCTTATCTCTGTTAAAATAATATTAAATGCATAACAGAACTCATCTATTTCTTCATACTTCCAGTAGAGGTCTCCATCTAAAAAATAATGTACCACACTGAAAAATTAGTATCCCTGGTTATAAAAAGGAACCAAAGAAGGAAGGGAAAGAAGATTAAGAAAGAATTAACAGTCAGTTTTATCATTATGTTTGTCCAAGCAAAGCACTTAAAATAAGAAATAGCCTGTAGTAAAAGTGTTCTTCAATCTATAGGCTGGACAATAATTCACCTGTGTTATAAACATAATCCTTTGGACAGAACGAAGAGATAAAAGTATTGCATACAAATGAAAAAATGATGTCACACTTCCACTGGTCAATAAATTAATACCTATACTTCACAGATTGTGTAAAGTTAGTAGAATCATTTTAACATTAAAGTAAAGGTTGCTAGGCGTGGTGGCACATGCCTGTAATCCCTGCACTCAAGAAGTTGAGGCAGAAGGACTGCCAAAAATTCAAGGCCAACCTGGGATGCATAGTGACTTCAAAGCCAGCCTGAAAAAGACAGCAAGACACTGTCTCAAAAAAA
>NW_022900927.1:8260952-8277992 GCF_012274545.1 Fukomys damarensis
CAACAAAAAACGACCAAAAAAAAAAAAAAAAAAAAAAAAGTTAAAGTCATGTTTCATAGAAATCTCTAACAATCTTCTACAATTATTCCTTTTAAGCAAAACTGAGTGACTAGTGTAAAAATAACTGCCTTTTATTTTTCTCTCCCTTTATCCTGCAGGACTCTTATCAGGAAAAACTCCTGACTTCTATTCTACCAAAAAGCATGAGGCTAGTCTATCTTCTTATCACACTGTGAATTCATAGATTTAGCAGCCATATCCAGTCATAGCCATCTACATACTTCTTGCTTCTATCCTTAAACATCTAAATTTCCAGGTACTTATGCTATATTACTAAGGCCAATATAAAATATTAAATTTGTTTACATAATGTCTACTTCAAGTTAGCCCCTTAAAGTTTGTAAGACTTGGTAAACTCCTGTAAGATTAGTTAACAGAGAATTGACCAAGAAATTAACAAGTGATTTGCTTGAAAATATAATGTATTGTGCAAACACAAATACTTAAGTTTATGAAGGAGATATAAAAGAAAGGATATTGCAAGCAACTCTCAAAAGCAGAGTTTCTTATCTTTATTAAATTTATTGGTACAATTTAGGTATACAACACAGTTACATTCATCATTGGGATCTTGTAAAAGACGAGTTTTAATAATCAATTTAGTTATAATGCTGAGGGTTAAATATGCAATGTAAAATGCAACCCATTTAATTTAGTGATGACAGAGTTGAATTAATTCACCCAAATATATAAGATATTGGATTTTGACTAAGGTATAATTTTACTTTTCTTCTCTACAGGATAGATAACTATAATGGAAACTTTATGAAACCAAAGCAGTTACTTCTTACCTTGAGAAAACAACAATGAAACAATGATTTATTTCATTGTTTTATTTTTGTATATCAAATAATGCAATGGCCAGCAAAAAAGAAAACAGTAAAAGACTTAATGAGTAGATAGAACAAGAAAATGTTCTCCAAAGTTTTCTGGCACCGTAGTTTTTATTTATATATTAAATTCCTGGAACATGAAGAAAAACATTCATATTCAAATGTAAGCCACAAAATGGGATTTAAAATATTTAATGTTCATTTACTCCCCTCTTGAATAAAAATTACTACAGATTTTAAAAAGTAAAGCCAAACCCAGTAGTTAAAACATACAAAAGATTATCACTAAACAAAAGATATTAACATTGTACATATAATGGGAATAAATTCTATCACAGGATTATTACAATAAAAATTGTACATTAGGACTGTAGCAGTTTGTGGCATCACAAGCCACTTGTAATCCCAGCTACTGGGGAAGCTGGCAGGACAATGGAAAGCATGAGGTCAACTTGGGCAACTAGCAATATCTTGTCTCAAAATAAACAATAAAAAGGCTGGAAATGTAGCTCAGTGGTAGAACACTTCTCTAAAATGCATGAGGCCCCTGAGTTCAATCTCCAAAGTTAAAAGGGGGTGGGAGGTGGGGGGTAGCTAAAAACAAAGCAGGCAGGATCTTACTAGATGGGGAAATGCTAGAAGCATCAAATTAAGATCAGCACCAAAGTAAGGAAAAATGCCATTGTCTCTACTATTTAACATTGTATAGACAACTGGAAAAAAGAATGGAGATATAAAAATTAGAAAACTAAAGCTCTATTTGTAAATAACATGCTAGTAGTACGCATAGAAAATATGAAGGGAAAGAAAAGATGCAACTAAAACAGGCAGCATGAGCACCCGACTATGGGTATGTGTTCTATTCTCTGGGTTGCTACTTAGAAATCTTTGGAGCTATGGGTATTGTCCGCCTGTTCCCATGGCTGTGTGTGGTGGTTCTTGTGATGGCAAGCAGCATCTGGTTCTGACTTGGAGTGGGGCACTGTGTACCTGGAGCTGTTTTAACAGTGGATACATACTTGCATGCAACAGTGTCAAAGTGTGTCCAGGTGAAAAGTATTCTAACCCATTAAATCACCAACTCCCCAGAGCAGCCATTTGACTAGAAAGTTCCATTTATCTAGCAATTAATTATAAGTACATGTGATTAGATATATATGGATTATGAAGAATGCAAAACTAGGGAAAAAAATAGTATAAGAGACATCAAGTAATTTCCTATATTGGGAAGGAGCCCTTGACCAAGTACCATCAGCTATTCATTCTCTTCCGCTATTAGGTAACTCTGATATGGGAAACTGAGAAGCCCTGGACTTCAATGTCCTCAAGCAGGGTAGTCTAGCAGTGTGAAGTACAAAGTCCTGGATGCTGGTCGGGCTCTGTTATGCCTGGTCTGATGGGAAACCTAAACTGTACCTGAGTCCGGCCCAGGGTCCACAGCTACTGTTTCTTGATCTGATCCTGTTTCTCTCAGACCTGTGAATTCTATGTTGTAGCAGTTAAGTGTATGGACTCTGGAGTGAAAATGACTGAGCTCCAGTGTCAGAGATGTGCCCTAGTTTCCACATCTGAAACTGGGAATAATAGCATTTAACTTACTGGGTTCTTGGGGTGAACTACATGAGCTAACATGTAAAAAATGCTACTACTGCTGCTGCTTCTCATAAGGATGATGTGAAGAAAGCTAATGCTTTCTTTCTCCAAAGATGCTTTTACCAAATCTACCAGACTGCCCTTCACAACAATCATACCTTACATCATAAAAAGAATAAACTCCAAATGATCTGAGATCTGAACTAAACCATACTAGTCCAAGAAAGTGTACAGAGGTAAATCCCATTTTAACTGCAACATGTGAGAAGTCTTTCTACTTATGGCTCAAAAATCCAGATTTAAGGAAAGAAAAAACTGCTACCTAAGCACTTGTACCCACATGATGGGTCACACCTGTAATCCCAGCAACTAGGCAGGCTGAGGCAGGAGGATCACCATGAAGTTTGAGGCCACCCTGGGCTACATAGCAAGACCCTGTCTCAAAAAAAAAAAAAAAAAAAAGTAAAACTAAAGCACTTCTACCAGGCAAAATACACTGTAGAAGAGCACATAGATAACAAAAGTAATCTAAAGACATCAAAACTTCCTTCCCTCTATTTCCTCTCAGATAAAGTCTAGGGTTGCTATATTAACTACAGTGTCACTAAGCATAAATTAAGATGAATCCAGGCAAGGACAAGAGTTAAGCTGAATCACTAAATCATGGTAGCACACACCTGTAATCCTAGCACTTGGGAGGCTGAGGCAAGAGGATCACTGGGAGTTCAAAGCCAGCATGGGCTACATACTGAGTTTATGATCAGCTTAAATTACAGAGTGGAGGAAAAAAAAAAAAAGAAAAAAATTATAGAGTGAGACCCTGTCTCAAGAAAAAACAAAATAAAGAATAAGTTGACTCTCAACTGGATTAAACCCTTGTAGCTAGATGTCTAGGTGTAAGGGTAGACTCCAGGCATGGCTTAACCCAGGGAATCTAGCTAGCTACCTCTAAGTCTCAAAGGTGTCTTCTGATATCCCCTAAAAAGACTTTTCCTCCCAAACGGATGAGAACCAAACACCATGCCCATGAAAAGATATTAGGAAATTTTCAATAAAGGCAGGTCTGTTCTCATTTTTCCCTTTAATAAATCCTACTAGCTTTATTTCTTTGAGTCTTGTGCCTGGAACTGAGCTTCAGTATTTCTGATGCTTAAGCAGATTTTCTATTAGTTCATCACTTTCCCTTTTGTAAGATAGTTATTTGGGTACAGATGTGTCTTCATTCCTTGCACAGAAAGTCTTTGAACTTAAAGTTTTCTGATTCATCATTTCTCCCTTTTCTTTTCTTTCTTTTTAAGAGAGAAGATTTATTTTTGTCTTGTGATGTTGCCCCGGCTGGTCTCAAACTTATACGCTAAAGCAATCTTCCTGTCTCAGCCTCCCAAGTGAGTGGGACTAGAACTGTGCACCACAAACCTCACTTCATATTTTTTTACAGTTGCTTTCAGAAATGTCTGTGTAAATAACTGTAACTAGCCCTATGTTTTCCAAACTCCCCTAAGATGACCTACAACAGTTTAATGACTTTGCTTTCCTTCTTAGAAAAATTTCTAATATTAAAAAACTAATAAACTCCGTAGAACAGTTTAGAATAAAAAAGAAATTCAATAGCTTGCATAATAATACAATACAAAAAAAGATGAATAAAATGGAAAGACTTCCATTGTACTTGGATAGATCAAGTTGGTATTATCAAGACCTCAGTTTTCCAATTTATAAATATAATGCAATCCCCATAAAAAGACAAATAAGGTTTTTTTTTTTCCTGGAACTAGAACAAATTGAAAATTCATAAGGAAAAACAAATACTGAGGAAAGTCTTGTTAAAAAAACTGTGATAGGAACAATACTACCAAATATTAAAACTATGAAGTCTCAAAAATTAAAATACAGTGAGATAGCATTTCTTAACCTTGCAGATTGGTAAAAGTTAAAACATTGTACAACATATGGCACAGCTGTGGTAAAGAGCACTTTCATAAACTGATGGGAATGCAACAGAAATTTGGAAATATTTTTTACAAAACTACATATATGCATTTGCTTTTCCATGGCTTCTTCAATCCTCACTTTAGTATTATACTCTAAAGATATATCTGCAACAATTTGAAAATAGGTTTGTGTACGGTTATATTTGCAGATTACTCATTTGGCGTTACAATTTTAATATATTGGAAACAACCTAAGAATCATTATGTCAGGGATTAATTGAACAAATTAGGATACAGACACACAATGGAAAACTATGTAGTGGTTAAAAAAAATAAAGGAATGCAGCTCAATGAACTACACAGTGATTTTCACGAAATATTAAGTGAAGGCAAATATCAAAAAAAGATGTTTTTTTTTCATTGAAAAGGGGGCTCTAAAAAAAAAAGAAAGAAAGAAAAGAAAACACAAGAAGGATAAGCAGAAACAGAAAACTGGTTACCAAAAAGCATGAGTAGGAATAAGATAGAAGAGATAAGAAAGAGAATAACTTCCAAGTGTACCTTTCCTTAAAACTTTGACTTTAGAATCTTAGGTGTTTTACATATTCATTAGTAAAAGTAAACAAACAAGAATGTGGAAGAAAACACAAAACAATATAAATGGAAAAAGTATGATTTTTTAATTGTATTTTGAACAATTAACACCAAGAGAATCATTCAATCATGACTTTTTTTTTTTGTTAAACTGGATCTCACCAGGACCCCCAGGACTTCTGGGCTCAAGTGATCCTCCTACCTCAGCCTCCTGAATAGCTGGGCCAACCAGTATGAACCACCACAATTTGCTTCACTGTGAATTTTTTGAATAAAACACTCTAATAATGTACCTCAAGTCTAGACACACAAAGAATTGCAAACAAATCTGTAGCTCTTTCTGGTAGGTTTGTTTTTTGTAGTGGTATAGGTACATTGATTCTGAAAGTGTTCCATATATAATGTAGAACTGAGAAGATGAGTAAATATACTGCTGTAGGCGATTAGGGTTCCCCGGGCACATAAAGGGACATACACAGGATGGATAAAGGCACAAAGAAACTTGTATAAACTGTAATTTGAGGTGTCAGCATAGCCTTGTGACTCTTAGAATACACATATAAAATAAATACATTTCCTTGAAAAGGTCTGCAAGAAAAAATAATGAAATAGAAAACTTGCCTGACATTCAGAGCTTGATTTCTATATACCATTCAAAACTAAACAGAATCAGGACCTATCAGAGAAAATAACTGATTCTGGAGTTGGTTAGCCAAAGCCCTGTAGACTAGCAACTAATAAAAGTAGAAAGAATACAGTTAGAAAATAAATATTATACATATATCACACTAGTAAAACGATTCAAGCAAGAAACAACAACGCTCATTAAAACTAAGAGTGATGGTGAGCAAGATATTTTCATCTCAAAGAATAAGTAACCAACAGCTTACTTGATTACAAAAGAGAAAATAACTTCACAATGGAGAAACCAGAAGCCTAATACCTTAACCAAAATAAATTATCAGCAACAATGACACCATGTGACACCTTGCCAAAAATGCCTAATCTAAATCTGATCCTGAAAAAAATTACCAGACAAATGTGAATTTTACAGTACATCTGGTCTATTCTGTTTAAAATGGTAGCATCAATAAAAAAATACAGAAAATCTTTTTGTGTGTGTGTGTGTATTTTGAGACAGGGTCTCGCTATGCAGTTCAGACTGGCCTTGAACTCAGTGTGTAGCGTAGGCTGGCCTCAAACACAGTGATCCTCCTGCCTCAGCCTCCCAAGTACTGGGATTCCTAGAAAATCTTGAGAACTAGAAATACAACTAAATATAATATATGATCTAGATGGGATGGGAAGCATGACTGCTATAAAGTACATCTTTGGGAAGGTTGGTGAAATTTGACTTAAGGTCTGTATATTAGGTCATACATTGTATCTGTATTAAATTTTCTGACTTTGATAACTGTATTACATTAGAGAAAGTTTTTATTCCTAGGTAACATATGCTATAAATAAGAGTAATAATGTCAACTGATTACACAGCATTAATAGTAGCAATGTTTGTGTTTGTGTGTGTGTGAGTGTGTGTGTGTGTGTGTACACATACATAAAAAGAAAAATATAAAGCAAATGTGACAAAATAATAACTAAGAGCTGGAAAGTAGCTCAGTAGTAAAGTACTTGCCTGATGTGCCCTATATTCTGGGTTCGATCACCAGCATGATAAAAAAAATTAAAAAAAAGAAAATAACATAATAATGAAGAGTTTACATATAGCAAAAACCAATTTTAAAAAGCTAAAACAGGGGCCGGGGATTTAGCTCAGTGGTTCTGTTGTCTGCCTCGCAAGAGCAAGGACCCAAGTTCAATACCCGGTACAAAAAATAAATAAATAAATAAATAGAAAGCTAAAACAGTATAGAAAGAAAAACAATTGGTTCACCATTTCTCTTTTAACTAAGCTACTGCAAAATTCATGCAGTTTTTACTGGTAATTGAATCAATGCACAGAAATGTGGAGCTACTTGTAAAAACGACTCAGAAATCCAAAAGTCTGACTCTTTAATGGTATAAAATAAAAGCACTTTTTAAAGGTCACCTATTTCTTGTGAATACACTTGGAGGTAGAGGTTACTGGGATCCTCCTAAGAATTAAAGAGTTCCAATCCTTGCTCAACTACATCAGCTTAACCTATATGAAAACGTGATCTACCTTGGTAATGTGATCAACAAGTGTAAATTTGGCACCATCCCCAAAGTACTATTTCCAATCCTTGCTCAACTACATCAGCTTAACCTATATGAAAATGTGATCTACCTTGGTAATGTGATCAACAAGTGTAAATTTGGCACCATCCCCAAAGTACTATAAGTTAAATACTGCCTAAATTAGGACCCTAAAGGAATTTAATTCTCTTTTCTCTCCCTCCCCTCTCCTTTCTTTCTGTAGTGCTAGGGATCAAATCTAGGGCATCAAGCATGCTAACAATTACTCTTAATACCAAGCTATTGTCTCCAGACCTTATTTTACTATCTATCCATCCATCCATCTGTAGTACTGGGATTGAACCCAGGACCTTCACACTGAGCAATACCTCCTGCTCTTTCTCTATTTCTTATTTTGAGACAGGGTCTCAGTAATGTGCTAAATTGCTCAACTGGGCAAGAACTTTGGATGCTTTCTCCTCAGCTTCTCAGAGTGCTGGGATTATAGGCCACACTTAGCTATTTTACCCTATTTTAACAGAATGTTCCTATTGACCTCGTGCTATTTTTATATTAACATTTTACTTATTTAAAATTAATCACTCAGCAGAGGGACAAAATAAAATTTCACACAAAAGCACTTTACTATGAAAGAAATCTCCAATGATGAATGTAACCTTTACGTGCTGCAAACACGTACAAATAAAAATTAAAAATTTTAAAGATATGTTAAAAGTATATAATAAACAACAGCTTTGTGCACAAAGCAACTGGTCATTGGATACTATAAGAAAAAATTTATCAAGTGTAATACTAAGAATTAAGACATATGGGAACTATAAATACTTGCCATGTTTTATATGTAACAAGATGTACATCCAAATAACACTATTATCGTACAATTTGATTTAAATTCTGCTTTATATAAAACATCTTTGTAATTTATCCTATATGGGTGAATCGGATAGAATAAAATGTAAAACACAGAGTATGGAATATATCTGAAGATATTCAGCAATTGTGCAAAATACAGAGTTATATTTGAGATGTTTTGTAAAATGTAAAGTAGGCCCACTACCAGAGAAGGAAATGAGAAGGTGAATGGGGGAAAAGTCTATTCTGAAAATACATAAATATATTTCCTGCCGGCAACTAGCTGACACTTAAGACTGGGAGTTGGACATCACCTATTATTCCTCTTTTTAAAGAACTAATTTACATACCTCAAAAAAAAAAAAAGAAAAACTTGAGTGGTGTACAAAATTTTTTTGTCATTTTTCTTAAAATTAAATAACAGCAACTGCTTTTAAAATAGAAAATATCTCATATATAAAACTGCTTTGAAAAATGAAGATACTGCATTAAACAAAACAATTATTAGTACTACTGTTTTTACAATAATTTATACATTAATTTTCCTACGTAGTACTGAAATACACCAAGAAAATCCTAAGAGGTCAAGCATTCATAAATTCAATAAAACAAATGGTGTCCCATTCAGGTAAAATATTATAAAATTCTATGTAAGAGGGGAAAGAGCTACTTAATAAGAAAACATTCCAATTAGGAATAACTAAAGGAAAACTTATTCCCAGTTAATTTTTAAAAAGCCAAATGATATAATCAGGAGGAGTTATAATGGTAGTTCATTTATGCTTTTTGTCATTCACTGAACAGAGCTCTTGTTACCTTCTGTGAAGCTCAGAGAAAAAGTATTGGGCATGTCTAGGAGCTTAAGCAGGTGCCCCTAGACCAGATGTCACTTAAGAGGTTTTGTTCTGGATGTAGCCTTGGCCAACATGTTAAGGCCAAGTTAAACCAGTTATCTCAGCAACTAAATTGGTTTCATCATAATACTTAGATCAACTGTTCTTAAACTTCAGTATAAGAATCACCTGAGGCACTCTTTTTAAAAATCCAAATATCAGTCTACCTACCTAAAAAACCACAGATAAATCTTAGCATCACTGAAAGAGCAAAACGAACCTGCAAACTAGATGCAAATTACATATATCAGTTTTCATGGTGTGTGTGTTTTTTTGTTTGTTTGTTTGTTTGTTTTTTTGAGACAGGGTCTCACTATGTAGTTGAGACTGACCTGGAATTCACTATGTAGCCCAGGCTGGTCTCAAACGCACAGTGATCCCCCCTGCCTCAGCCTCCTAAGTGCTGGGATTACAGGCGTGCCCCACCACGCCCAGCAGTACATTTATCAGTTTTTAAGAAATAACAAAAGATAGAGGACAAGTTGTCTGCCACTGGAAGGAAGTGATCAACCAAATCAAAAATTTGGGGCAAAGGACAAATAGCCTCATTACTTACTTAAGTAAGTCAATGGTATGATGGAGAAAAAGAAAAGGGAACTGTTATGAGATTCAGAAAATTAAACAGCCAATAGATCAACAACACATTCTTCCTCAGGCCCCAACAGAAAATTCTGTTACACTAGGTGGTAGACTCCCGGAAACAGATTTAGGTGGTAAGGAAACTATGTATCTGTCATTTTGAATGCAATACAAATTCAACAGATTACTGCAAAGTACTTAGTTCAAAAGGCTATGTAATGTCTAAAAACAAATTACCCTCAATTATAACAATATGCAAAAACTACACAAGCCCAAATAAATTTTTTCACTTTCACAGAAAAAAAAAAAATTTTTTTTTTTTTTTGAGATAGGGTCTTGCTATATAGTTCAGACTGTCCTTGAACTCACTATGTAGCCCAGGATGGCGATGAACTCCAGAAGATCCTCCTGCCTCAGCTTCCAAGTGCTAGGATTACAGCACCTGCCACTACACCCAGCAGAAAAATACTTTTGATCCTGTACTAGAAAAAAATTTTTTAAAAGCTCAATGAAATTCACAGATAACCTGAATGCTGAGAGTAATACTTTGTTCTCTAACGATTCTTTTTACTGGACCCCAAATATTTGTTTTTTATTTTTGTTTTTTGTACAGGGAATCGAACTTGGGACCTTGAGCTTGTGAGGCAGGCAGGAGGACCACCCACTAAGCTAAATCCATGGCTGGACCCCAAATATTAATGTGAATGCACAAATAAATTTCATGATAGGTTAGTAATCGATACTGATCACGATATATGCATTTTTGTACACTTCTGGATAAATTAAATGAAGCTTATTTTTTTGCTCCATTATTGATAAAATAATGCTACGTATTTTAAATTTCAAGTCATTTTTTACTTCTTATTTTTGTACAAAATGCACTTAAAATTTCAAGGCATCTTTAATCCAAACATCTCCATTTTAACCCCAATAGCCCTTAAACTAGTATCACTTATCAAGAGCTTTTCCCTTATATCAAAATTCACAATATGACTTCAATTTTTGAGAACTGAAGGAAATTCTATACAAGCTTTTATCAGGATTAGTATTATTAATTAACAAGAGCATTATTATTCTACAAAAGAACTTAATAAATAATACTGCTATAATTCTCTAGAGGAAAACTTTAAGAATAAAAATTTAACACAAAGATTCTGGGTTTTTTTGTTTGTTTTAACATTTATGCAGAATCAACAACAAAAGAATAAAAAGCAGATACTTGACTTTTGAAGGCTGCTGGCTCAGATAAGAATCTTAAGTATAAAGAGTAAACTACCAATCAAATAAAATTAAATATAAATTCCTTTGTTGGAAGGAATATCATGCCAATAAACAAGCCACTGTCTTGAGACTTAAATGTTTTGTCAAGGCAAAAGGCTGTAGCTCAGTGGCAGACCATTTGCCTAGCAAATGTGAGGCCTTGGGTTCAAATCCCCAACAACACCAAAACCAAAACAGTGAACAATTCATTTGTCTTTTTATCACATTATAGTTTAAACAGTAGGAACAACTATTATTATGCATCTAATACCAGTATTTCCCCATTCTGGACCCACTAGGACCACTACTTATCTTCTAGGTTTAAATTCTTTTTGTCAGCATTTAGACTACAATAATTATTTTTACTTTTTCTTTTTCTGTTAATGAACACATGATAGATCATGTCTCTTGATCAGAACGCTATTTGTCAAGAATTACCAATATGACTTTGCACAGTCATTGATAAAGATCAGCAAATAACAGCTCCCTAAAAATTATTTCAAGTTTTATTTGTATATCATTACAGAAACATGCATATAATTACCTCATTTTCACATTAAAATTTTTCTTAACTCCTGTTCCTTCTGGCTCAATGTCTCTAAACTGTGCTCCAACAAATTTTGTGGGTCTTCCCAAAACATGGGGTTCCATATCTATATTAGCATATGGTGGTGTTTAGGAAAAACCATTTACTATGAATAGAGTGGGAATCTCCAAATTTTCTGGAGATTTACAACAAACATTAACAAAACAAAGTCTCTAAGAAGTCCCAAAATTTAACCCAGCCCTAGCTTTACTACTCAAAAGCATCCGGCCTTTCTTGTAAAGACATCTGAGCAAAACCAGTGTTTCATAGAGCACAAATTAGGAATTTCTACTCTGACCTCCAATACCAAAGAATGTGGCGATGATGATGACAGATCAAAGAAGCAAAAGCAGAGCAAATCACTGGCCCTTACCCTATACTCCCTCACGTCCTCTAATTCCAATTCAAACAAAATCCTTTTTTGATCATTCATCTTTAGTATAGCTGAAAAATGCACAATAAGCAGATCTCACAAAATGATAATGCAGCTGGGGGTGTTGCTCAGGGGTAGAACACCTGCCTAGTGTGAGTGAAGCGAAGCCCTGAGTTTGACCCTCAGCACCACACACCAAACCAAACCAAACCAAACCAAATCAAAAAGTACTTACTGACTAATGCACTTGAATTCCAAGGAATTAAAATTTTTATTTTTCCTTCCTTTTTCAACTTTCACCTTTATTCAGTATACGAAAAGATCCATAGTATTACTACTATTACTAAGGTCTTCGACCAAAGACTTATACTGGATTTTACATACAATCAACTATCAAAATACTGAATCCACAACAGAGCAGAGAGGTAAGATTATACCAGAGTACGTTTAGGCTAGGGATGCAGCTTAGTGGAAGGGCATTTGTCTGGCATGCACAAGGCCTTGGGCTCAGTCCCCAGTACCACAAAACAAACAGTGCTTCTATTCAAAAACAGACATTTCTAATTAATGGCTAAGGCATAAAACTTAGATGCAAAAAAAAAAAAAAAAAAAAAAAAAAAAAAAAAAAAAAAAAAAAAAAAAAAAAATTTTAAAAAAAGGAAAGAAAAAAAAAAAAAAAAAAAAAAAAAAAAAAAAAAAAAAAAAAAAAAAGAAAGAAAGAAAGAAAGAGAAAAAGCACAAACATTTTGGGAATTACAAAGTTTCTCAGTCTGGATCTTCAATAAAATTTGGAAAGCAGCAGAGTTATTTCTACTAAAAACGTGAATTCTAAGACATAACACACTAGTGCAGCTAATCTTTTCATCAGTCTTTCAACTTTCTCCACTTTCTACTCCTACTTTCAATAAGTCTGTGTGCCTTTGAAAAATGTAACATAGTATCTGAAAATATCAAAAGGGGGTTTGTTCAAAACAGGGAGATGCTGCTTATAAAATTAAATTTAAAATACTTATATGAATAGCTGTTCAGTTGTT
Source organism: Fukomys damarensis (assembly GCF_012274545.1). NCBI lineage: Eukaryota > Metazoa > Chordata > Mammalia > Rodentia > Bathyergidae > Fukomys > Fukomys damarensis. The sequence goes on from NW_022900927.1 coordinate 8,273,719, forward strand.
CTTCCAGTCTCTGTATTTACAGCTTTTATTTTCCTTTCTTGAAAGAGGAGAGTAATGTTTATCCAGTTCTGTTTAGCAATTCATAAACTCAACGTGTTACTTTATTCATTTATTTCAATTCTGAAGAATTCATTTACTCAACTTTAAGTGATTCATAAAAAACAGCTTCTATTAAAACAAGTGATCTACATGGTGGACACTAACTATGGAATCATGAGTATATTCATGTCACTTAACAGATATACGTGAACTCCCTCTACTGATGTAATTTAAAGGGCTTTACTCAACAGACAAAAAAAAAAAAAAAAAAAAAAAATTCACAATGCAATTTAAAATTCACTATGGTGAGCACAACTATAATTAAGTTTGTTACTTTCTAAAGGTAGATACATTTTTTAAATCTTTTAAGTTAAATCAAGAAAACATCATATAGTATTACACAATAAATATTTAATGCCCAAGATATTTTATCTCTATTACAAAAAATCTAGTTTTATAAAGGAAACATCAAGTTAACCTTGACAATAACTGTATTATTGTCATCATTAAGTAAAAACAAAATTCTTCAACTAAATACTTGAAATATTTACCTAAATCTTCATACCAAAGCTTCAAATTCTTAGCCCAAATAAGAGTAGCAAATTGTCTCCAATCTTTGTACCAAAATAGAACAAAAAATAAAATAAAATAAAATTCACGAAGTGAATATTGAACACAATGAGCACTGATACTTGGGCATAAATCTGACCACATATAATTTTCAATTATATTTCATTAAAATCATTTCTAAAAAACTGAATTCAAAATAGATTAAATATTACTGAATTACATTCGTTCTTTGTATTTAGCGATATTTTAATAAAACATTATGGAAACATTAACATATACATGCCAAAAAAGGAACAAAAAGTAGACAAACAAGCAACACTCAATATTTAGAAACCTTAACATAGTATAAATAAGCATTTATATTTTTAAAAAGTAAATGATGTTACAAAATCAACTGCATTTTCAATTTTAGAATGAAATTTTTGTAAACAATCTACAACTGCATAAATATATGTTTAATGCAATCAATCTAATTTTTGGCAGACCAATAAACTCAAGTTTCTATATTGAATGCCTAGGTTTATAATAAAAATTAAAACTGTTAGACATTATATATCCTAGTCGGCATATACATACTAGTTTGCTCCTACTTAATGTCTACTGTATTGTGAAGATATATCATATATATTAGGCTAAGAGCCATCCATCCAATTAATAAGTAAAAGGAGAATGTGAGCAAATACTAAACTTGTAAAGTAAGGAGAACACATGTAATGATAGTCTTCCGATAGGTCAAGAGAAAAAAGCTCATTATTAAAAAAATTATTACATCTGTGATTTATAAAACACACTACATTACTACCCAGCAGAAATCATATTCACTTTGATGTAGCAAAGAGGTAACTTATCAAGTTACTTGATTACTATTTTTTACTATGAAGAGGCACTCTTACAGTTAAATAACAAAATTACTGTTAAAGCTTGGCACCTGGTCTACCAGTTAAGCTTTTTCAGAGTAGGGTGTAAAACCCAGCATAATACATACCCTCTAACTGTGCAATATTACACCACTAGGGAAAGTTCTTTCAAGGTTGGTAGTATTCAATTTTTGATCAGCCTATTTCTTTTGTATTTCTTTATAAGCCATGCAAATCTTCACATGGTTTTATTTTCCAAAACAAATGCTTCAACTTTTTTCTTAGTAGCCTAGTTACAACCCTACAAAAACAAACCTGGAGAGTGACATATGGAGGAAAAACAAGTTTAGCTAAGGACATAGTTCAAAAGCAGCTTCTAGCAAGAACATAAAGCCCAAACTGATCTGAAAACAATGTAAATACTTATAACCTTGAAACTATATAGTTAAAAATTCTACCTATAAGTTTAACTAATGGATGATATGATCCCAAGATAGAAAAACCGGAAAAACTATTCATAATTAATTTATGCAAAAAAACTGAAGCCCATGTAGTTGATTATCCTAAAACTTAGTACAAATGTAAATTCTTCAGAAATATACACCTCTGGTGATCTGTATATATCATGCAGTACCTTTAGAATATGAAAATTCAGTCACTCAAACATTCTAAATAGTATAAAATCTAATTGTTTAACTTGATTAGAGTAAAACCAGAATATGCACTAACATGTAACTCTCAGTATTAGAAATGGAAATCAGCAAGTATCACAAACACAAAACTCTCTTCCTCACTCTGTTACTAAATAAACACTATGAGGTTAATTTTGTTTTGTTTTTGGTTTTGACTTATCCCTTTATTTAAAAATGTATCCCAACACACATGCCATTACACAGAAACACCACTGTAGATAACAACTAACCATATTTAATAATTTCTAGACTTTCTGTGGAACTCAATAACCACTCCACAAAGTTCTGGGAACTCTTTAGTTTCAAGCCTGAAGTCAATCTAAGACAGCCAATAGAAAGTACACCTGTGCAATTACTGCATTTCCTATTTCAGAATGCTGAACATAACACAGAATAACTCTTCAAGTGCACCTGAAGTAACAACACAAAAATGAAATTAGGCAGAAAACTATATTACAAAAGAAAGTTATCATATCACTATTGTCAAAATTTATTAGAAAGCAATAAATACAAAGAATTTTTTTTAGTTTTAAATAACAACCAACTAAGGATCTTCTTTGGGAGATCAAAAAAAAAAAAAAAAAGATCACCTCATAATAAATTACAATATGAAAATAGTACTACAGAAAACACTTGGAGAAAAAAATGAAGCTAAATCACAAAATATATCATTTGGTCTATATCACAAACCAAGCAGTCCAAAAATAAAAGGGAGTGAAAGAAAATCCTAACCATAGTATCCGATTTCATAGTATCCCCATTTTCCTAAAGACACTGAACATATTTAAGTCGCTCAGAAATTCAACAAACTATCATTCTAAGTACAATCATCTCAGGCACCCACATATTATGCTATGTAGAAATACTGCATTGAAAAGCTACTTCATGACAGAGTCCCAACAAGTTTTTTTAATTCTGAAAGTCAGAATTTTAAAAAGCTGGAGTTTTCAAAACAAAGAAAAAAAATGTCCTAAAGGTTACAAAGTTTCATTAACTATCTTAAGTCTTTCACTAAGCATCACCTCTCTGCCCCTCAGTGGAAATTAAGCAATCAATAATAACGTCACAAAAGAATGTCTATCAAGACAGGAGGGAGGGGTGTCACCTTTAATTATTTTATATGAAAAATAGAATTGATCCTAAAATAGATGAAGAAAATGTCTTGCAATTTCATCTTATGGATATTAAGTGTTTCTTAAACTGAAATTAACAGGAGATTAAAAACTGGTGTGCAAGGTTTTTTGTTTTTGCCTTTGTTAAAAAAAAAAAAAAAAAACCTTCCCATAAGTCCCTTATTTCCAAATACTGTGGAAAAGTCAAACTACTCACCGTAAGTAATACTGTTTTAAAGCAAAGGCAGCGTTAGAACAACTTCTGGGAAAGTTGAACTCTTCAACAATTTCTCCCCACTGATTCTTCTCAGAAACCTGTTAAAAACACAGGCACACTTGTCTGAAAGTGCCCAGTCCATGAAAACCCTTGCCTAACTATGAAATAAATACCCATTCTGCAGAGATCCGTAGATGCCCCAGCCATCAGGGGGTGTTTGGATCGATCCCTGAGAGTTGCTACCCAAGGGCTGCCTGAATCCCTGCGTTTTCATAGCAGAGCCCAGTATTTAGCAGCACTTGTTTTGTTGGGGGGGGGTGTTTTGTTTTTGAAGCCCGGACAATAACCAATCGCAAGTCCCTCTGTCGCCCCCTTTTAAATCTCAACGCGGTCCGTTTACACTAAAGAAAAAAAAGAAAAAGTTCAAAAGGATCAATAGTGTTCCGGACAGCGACGTCCGCGGGTTCCAGGGGGGGCCGGGGCCGGGGCCGATCCGGATCCCTCTCCCAGATCTATCCATCTCCATAGGCCCTTCTTTGAGGCCTACAGCTTCTGCCTAGCCTTGAAGCCTAAGATGGCTATTTGGAGACAGGTCCTGGTTTCTTTTGTTAGCTATATAAACCGAGGGCGACGGGGCCGAGGCAGTGCCCCCGGCCGCCGGGATCATTTCGCGGCCGATTATCGATGTTAAACCTGCCCGCGCTAATTTTGAGTTGCACGAAAACTGCTCTCAGAGTCTGTGTGTCTCTGTGTCTCCGCCTGTGCTAGAGCGGCAGCGGCGGCGGCT
>NW_022900927.1:8279369-8280715 GCF_012274545.1 Fukomys damarensis
GCCGGCCGCGGCACTGCGCCTGGCTCCACACCGCCACGGCTGCTCCTCGCGGGGAACAATAGACTCGGCGCGCCGGGCTTAGGGTTCATCTGCAATGTGCCGCACATTTCACACGCACACAAAGCCAGCGGAAAGGGGGGCGGCGCGGGGAAACGGCCACTACCGGTTGTTCCAGGGTTAGGGGTGGAGGCGATGTTCGCGTCCCCGGCGCTGCTGTTGGAAGAGCCGCCTCGGAGTCTCCGCCCGCCAGAACTGGTGTGGCGCTGAGGAGGGTAGGGAGCAGCTCGGAAGGGCTTCGCCTCACACTGCGCAGCGTTCTCGGATCAGAATAAAGTCAACTTGTTCCCTTTAAAAAAAAAAAATGAAGGCCAAGGGAATCGGCTTTTCCGAGTCTTACACTAGTATTTTGGGACCTGATTAGCATGTTTTCCATGAATAATCCATAAACTAACTTTAACAAACTGTAGACCAAACACATGAATTGTCTGCCCTAATTCTGTGAAAGTGGAGTACTGCTCTTCAATCAGCTTGTTTTTAGTTGGTTTCATGCATCAGACGATTATTCCACGATTAGTTATGCAAACTAAACTGACTGGATCAATCTGTCGAACTTTGCCAATTAACATTAAAGATATTTAGAATAAATGTCGAATTAAACATGTCCTTTGCTTTCCGATGTCTCAAATGTGATTTTCCTTTAAGATGTTTTTGAAGGTTAAAAAAGCCCTCCACTTAAACTCAGAATACCTCAACAAACTACCACCTAAGTTTGCATTTACTAGGTGTGTTGGAGCTAGTCCTTTGCTACAAATGTTAAACTTCAGGGTTCGGGTCTTCCTCCCATTTTAGTGACGGCCACGAGGGGCAAGAACTCAAGGTCAGAGAGTAGCAGGGTCTGGAGTGGTTATTTCATATATCGTGGTTCCAGTGAGAGCACATATTTGGTGGGTAAACAAACAAACAAAAATTATGTAATGTGGTCCAGCATGCTCCCGGTGCTCACTCTAGGAAACGGATTTGCTCCCAAGTAAAGTTTGTCAGGATAAGGCTGTGGCCAGGAAGTTCCTGACACGCGAGAGCCAGTGAGGTCTCGGAAGCCCACGAAGGGCGGAGATCCTGCGGGAGAAGGTTGAGAAGCTGGGTGGGAGCCGAGGGCCAGCCGGGCGACTCCGTCCCTTCCCCCTCCAGTCCCCTTAGGGGTGGTAGCGATGTGGGCCGCAGAGCTTCGCGGTCCGGGCTGTGCGGATTCCCTGAACGCCGCACTTGCGCACAGCCCCTTACGTAACTGTCAGCGCCGGGGATTCCCTAGAGGGGGTCATTCTATTCAACCATTACACACACCCCGG
>NW_022900927.1:8280752-8283493 GCF_012274545.1 Fukomys damarensis
CTGCCGCCGCCGCCGCCGCCTCACAAAATGGCGGCGCCCATAGAGGAGACAGCGGCCGCCCCCTCGGCCCCATTTTGTGGGAGGCGAGAGATCTGTCAACATGGAATACCTCGGCTGAGGATGCTTCCGAGTTTGGAAAGCCGGCCTGAGGGACGGAGGCTGGAGGACCACTTTGCGCGGGAACTGTCAACGACCTCTGGCACCTCTACGCTTTTTCACTTTTTCATTTTTTAGAAGGAAGCGTGAGAAGCCGCCAGAGTAATTTTAACTAAGGGGAGAAGGGAAAGCTGTGGATGACAGCTCCGGGAAACTGATGCGCCTTCTTGGCGGCTTTGATTGCTTTTCACGCTCCCGGTCGCTGACTGGGATCCGAGGGGCCGTGGACCGGCGGATGCGGTGTAGCAGCGGTGGCCGTGGCCGCACCACACAGGCAGGAAGACTTCGGGAGTTTTTAGACGCCGGAGTCTGTGGGTCTCTTCGTCTGTACCGTGGGCCTCGGAGCCCCAGAGGCCACTGCCCAGCGACTCAAGAAGCCCAGGAGTCTAGTACCGGGGCCGGGTGCCCGGAGCGGGCGGGACGCGTGGACGCCGGGCCAGGATGGCGCTCGGGGCTACGGTGGGGATGAAGGCGTCCAACCTGGAATTGAAGGTGTCAGAGTAGAGATCTAAGATTGTGTGCTATTACTTCTCAGTCTACATGTTAGAGCGTATTTTTCCAGTATCTGCATTGGGCAAGCCAGTCGCCTTTATTTCCAATCAGAGTGAAGGGGTGACCTGTTTTTACTTTGCAGGGCAGGTTTCCACTGACTGCTCTGTGTGTGTGCGTGTGCGTGTGTGTGTAAAACCTACAAACATAATTTGTTTTGCTTTTCAGGGCAAATAGCAAAAGCTAAAGACTTAGAGTGACGCTAACATTTTAACTCCTCTTTAAAGTTTTTAAGATTTGATATGAAACTAGAGAATCGACTTGAATGTTCCTTTACTGTAGAAGAGTCTAATCTTCAAAATGGAGTCCTAAAGTATATGATAGAATTTAACTCCTTAACACTTTAGATATACTGTAGTCAAAGAGAAAACATAAGTGTAAAACTTGATGTTTATCAGATTACTACAAGGTTCAGCTTTACAGTGGTTAGAAAAAGCGTCACAAAAGTTGGCCTGTAATGGTAATTGCTCCTAAAGATTATTGAGTGTAAAGGAAGAAGACTCATCTGATGAAACAAATATGCTATACAAGAATTACAGGAATATTTGACTTTAAATGTTTTACAATTGCAGCAATCATTTGTGTTTGTATGACTTTTTTTCGAAGTGTTTGTTTTCCTGATTTTGACCCTAAAATTTCCTCTCTAGCGCTGCAGAACTGCAGCTTTTCTGCAAGCTGCTCCTTCACTAAGTTCCACGCCCCATCTCCTGCCGCACCGGTTGCTTCTGCTGGTGTATGGATGACGAAGATACAGTTTCTGGGCCTGTCTGTTCCTACTGATGTCCCTTATGTTTAATAAATTTGGTTACCACTAATCAGTCTGTATCCCTTGCAAGAACACTGTATCTTAGCACCCAAGTAGCTAGGGAATTTTTTTTATGGGCTTGCCATAAAGTAAGCCTAGTATGTAGTACTACATTTCTTATTACCAAATTACATTTCCTATAGTGGGCAGCATAGAGCAGGTGACCTGAGCCTGGAAAAGAAATGTTAGAGATGTGCTGACAGTTTTACAACAATAGATATTCTCCAACTAACTTGATAAGATATAAAGTAAAATATAGCTCAGTTTTCAAGCATTAATGAAAACTATTCCTATAAAAATTTACCAATAATACTGAAAATTGTACAGAATCAATTTGTGTGCTTTACTGTTCTGATGATAAATTATGACAAAGCCTTTATGTTGTGAAGAGATGAAAGCGTTTTTAACAATAACTGCAAACCCTGCACATCATAATTAGAGGTTCGTATTGTTTTATATGAATCATTGATTCATAGTAACAGTTTTTGTTTTGTTTAGTCAAGAAATTGTGATAAATTAACAATTTCCTCTTTGAATTAAACTTCAAAACACTACCCAGTTTCAAATTCAAGCATGTCAGGTATATGATTTTAACAACTGACATAACTGATGAATTAGTATGTTAACTCATTGGAGAAAGTTTTGGATTTTAGGTTACTCTAAGGTGAAAAAAATGGCTAAATTGTTTGAACAAGGTTATTGAAGTTACATCGATATTTCTTGGAAGATATTAAGAAGACAGGTACCATTGGTAAGATGTGAGAATGCTTTCATGGCTTTACTGCTCTTGCCTGTAGTATTCTAAGCTTTTTTATAGGGATAATTTTTCTTATCTGAAAATTTGATTGCAACTTCAAATCCTAGTCAGAACCTTTCCATTATAATGGTGATTATAAGGAGTATTAATAACTAAGCTTTTAAAGATGAGGAAAGAGTTTATTCTACTGCAAATTGGGGCAGTTTTAATGCAGATACTCTGAATCTGCAATTGACAGATATCTGAACGATTTGACCCAAAAGGTCTGATAAACTTTTTTTGGGATCTTAAGCTTTTCACTAGTTACTGAAGGTATACTTTGTATATATGTCATCCAATATAAATTTTAAGTAGTAATTTTCAATTGAAAATACTTTAATAAGACTTAACTGAAATATTAAATGTTAGGAAATCATAATACACTTGAGTAGCAGTCCCAGATGTACTTTTTTTTTTTTTTTTTTTTTTTTTTTG
>NW_022900927.1:8283520-8306358 GCF_012274545.1 Fukomys damarensis
ACTGTGATTTTTTTTTTTTTTTTTTTTTTTTTTTCTTTGAGACAGGGTCTCACTGTGTAGTTGAGACTGACCTGGAACTCACTTTGTAGCCCAGGCTGGTCTCGAACTCATGGCGATCCTCCTGCCTCACCCTCCCAAGTGCTGGGATTACAGGCGTGCACCACCACTCCCAGCTCCAGATGTACTTTTGATGGAGAATTAGTCTCTTTAGTTGTTTAGATCATTTATCTCATCTTGAATTTCAACATTGTTATGGGTTTGATGTGCTACATTTGTGAATTATTTATTTAATCTATTTTGATCACAGAAAGTAGTCCTCAAACTGATTGTTCATTATACAGTTTAAAGTATTCTATCACTGTCTAATACTTCTGAAAACTTCAGGAGAGCATAAATAGTAAACCAAGGAATTATTTATTTTTATCAATGCAGATTACAAATCGTTAAGTAAATATTGATTGGCTACCTCAAGTAAGAGGTGGAAGTGAAGGAGAGTGAACCCGCTACTAGATTTTTCTTAACTCCTAGCTGTAAAAATTATAATAAATATTCAGACCACAGAGTTCTTATTTTTAATATTTAAGCAGGATCTGTAACAGAGTTAAAATTCAAATTCCTGTTCAGAATAAGAACAATTAAATATAATTATGTACAAACAGCATCACATTAGTGTTCGGATCATTGTTAGTGTTAGTATTAGTATTGCTCAAACTGCTGTAATGTTAATAACAAGCATTTAAATCACATTCTTTGAAAACTCAGAGCCACAAAAATATGATTTCAATAATTAACTTTCTAATTATGGTAAAGGCAAGGGAATGCTCAGTGAATGTAAAAAAATATACTACTGAGCAAACAAATTGTTTTAATGAATTTTGATTTTTCTGTTTCAATTTTTTGGTACATTGACTCTTGACATTGTATTTTACTATTAATTTAAAAAATTAAACCCCAAAGACAAATTAATTCTGTATTTAATGCAGATTTAATTATTGACTAGTTGTAAAGCTTAAGGAATTGGCAGTCTTGTTGGCAAAACAATGAAATGAGAATCAGGCTGAAATGCAAGTATGTAATAATTAGGTTTCATAAAACTATATGCAGTTTTTCCTTCATAATTACATAAGAAAGAGTACTGTTGACTTAATAATAAATGAATTTGCTTACCTTTTGTTTTTATCTGAAAGTATTATTAACTTCATATATAGTATCAGAATGGAAATTCATCCAACACCAGTGTAAATTGTTGAAGCTTATTCCTGTATATGAAGGAAAATTCCAATCAGTGATTCAGTGAAAATGTTTTTCTTTTGAGGGTTATTGGGTGTCAAACTTAGTATCTTGCGCTTGCAAGGCAGACAGCAACACCACTGAGCTAAATCTCTGGCCCTCAGTGAAAAAATTTTAAAGATATTACAATTCTCCTCCCACTTCCATACCTTGGATCAAACTCAGGTCCTTGCACTTGCCAGGCCAGCATGGCACCACACCACAGAACTACATCCCTGGCCCAAAATGTTCTAATTCCTTTTTTGTGTGAATGGAAAGAATTCTAGAATAATCTTTTTGTGATAATGTTCATGAGACGTAGTTCTATTTGGAGTACAAAGCAATTCACATAATATTTTTTTGCAGTTAATACAATGCCTCCAGATATTTTGAACAAAGATGAAAATTTCAGAATTTTTAAATACATTTTCATAATCAATTTTGCCTTTATTAGCAATACTAATATTAATATCACTTAGCCATCAGTAGTTATTGATCACCTAAATAAATGAGTGTAGGTCGTGTTTCCAACATCTATTCATTTTAACTACATTGAAAGACATTTCCTACTTATGATAGGGTTAATGAGAGGCTGAATGAGGCCCTCCTTTTTTCTCTGGAAGCTACAAAGAAGCTTTAACTTTTTCTAAAAGATAATCAAGACTTCACTCTCTTCCCACTGAACTAAATTCAATTTACACTGCTATTTGCTAATCTCAGTTTTTTGGTTTTGTTTTTTTTTTTTCCTCCATTAAAGCTGGGACACCAAGTAGTAGTAATACAACTATACCACACTGGATGGGTTTGTGTCTATTGCATAAATCCTTCTTCCAACACTATGGGTTTCAATTTCTGAAGACTTGAAATGACAGTATATTTCAAGCTAAATAGGAGTATCACCTTGTGGTCTAGTTATGGTGTTCAAGGAGTCCACGAACACTATGAAGTAGGGATATGTTTACTTGCATTTTTCTGGGGCAGATGTCTCAGTAGGCATGAGCATCTTGAAGGGTCTGTAATACCCAAAAAGTGAAAGCTCTGTTTGCTAAAGATAAGTGTGTACTAAGTTTAGAAATTCACCTCAGGTGCTGCTTTTATTTTATGATCTGTTGGCAAGGAGAAAAGAGCATTTTGAAGTTTTGTTAAGGGGTATCGCTTTAGTTTATCATATTGAAAAAACTAAAGCAAACAAGCAAATATTTCTAAAGAACTATACACAGTAGATCCTTAAAGAAAAGTTTAGGTTAAATCCACATGACTTTTTAAATTTTTCCCTCATTGAAAATGTTTGGATGGGCCGGGGATTTAGCTCAGCGGTTCGGTCCAAAACTACATTTATCCAAATTACTCTGTGGGTATTATATTATTTTTATGTCCTCTTTGAGAGGTAATTAGATCCTTGTATGCATAGTTATTGTTATTTAAAATCCACAATTCATGCATTGTTTTGGGGGCAAGTAGTGGGTGGCATCCCATCATGGTTTGTTTTTGTTTTTGTTTTTTGGGTACTAGGAATCGAACTCAGGACCTTGTGCTTGCCAGGCAGGTGTGACACCACTGAGCTAAATACCCGGCCCTCATCATGTTTTATATACATGTTAACATTAAGATTTTCCCTTTGGCCCACTTTCTACTGAACTAAAGATATCTGAACATATTTGAGAGGAAACATGTGCTTTCTTCAGGCTCCAGTAATTACGCTGATGCACTTGATTTAAGTTATACGTTGAGCTCATTCCTAAAATGTAAACATTTTGTCATACGCCTCTTGGCTCCCAAGTCGATGTTCTCTCTACTAAATATTCTTTCTGTCTTGCTAATAAAATCTAATTTTTAGAATTGAGCTGGTTTAGTTGCTAAGCAAATATGCATAAACCCATAAATTTATCTGACTCATTTATAATTTAAAGAATAGTGTATAAAAGTTTAAGCAGAAATAATTGATCGGTGAAAAAGGCAGAAAATAAGCAAAATAAAAATGGAATTATGGTAGAGTAAGCTAAAAGATCTTTCTTTAGAGAATTATTGGGAAAACTGAATTTAAATATGGAATCTGGTACTTCTTGAGTTAGAATCTGCAGAACTCCCTCCTGTATCCTTACGACTTTTGTTTGTTTGTTTTTGCCAGTGTGCACTACTTATTTAGTAATCAGGCAACAACATTTGAAGTTAGTCTTTTAAGGTGACAACCTATATAATATTTTAATAAATATTAGTGCCACATCTACATAGACTAATCTCTTTAGCTTCACTGTAGTACCTTGTACAATTTTGTGACTGCTAAAGAACTTATAAAAAGCTAGCAGTCCTTGTAAGTAGATCTTAGCTCTCAGTCTAGTGCAACTTGGCAAAACTGTTTAACATGCTTTGAATTTACATGCTTCTCATTCCTTGCCAATGAGAACATACACCTTTCCTTTGCTGGCTAAATTGAAATCTGAGCTGTGTGATTCTACAGGACTGTAGCACAATGGCCATCCTCTCAGTATGGAGCGGATTCAGAGATAAAGTCTTACTGTTACCTTGTTTTAATAGTCTTTGATCTAAGACTGTGTACACCCTGACTTGATGAGAAAGTATTTCTCCAAATCATTGTGCTTCACAGGTATTAACCATCGCCTGCCCCAAATAGTGGAAGATAGAAAACCAGGCCAAATGTGTATGGCTGTGAGTGAGCATGGCCTTAACAGATGAAATAGGTACCTTTGCAAATTATCATGCTCTCTTAAAGACAAATTAAAGTTGAAGTTTCACCCAGTATCAACAGTGAATGATAGCATTTTTATTGCAGCCTAGGATAACGGCTCACTTCCCATCGACACAGTGTAAGAGTTCAGGAACATCACTTGCTAAATATAAGGCCAGTACTTCCATATTTTCCAACATATTTTACTGTGATAAGCCAGTGCTGAGCTCTGAACATTAAAAAATTTTACCTCCAGCTGTCCAAACATTGCACATGTTTTTCAGACAAAAGCAGTTGATATGCTAGAGGTTTCTCTCAATGTTTTGTGGCAATTGACAACAGACCCAGCACTTAAGGAATGCATTATTATTATAACTTTGAGTTTCCATCAAGAATTTAAGAGTAATAACTAGGTATCCATCTATCGTTTTTAGTAATGTTAACTTTATTCAGCTTTATAAGATCTTTACCTTATAACTGAGGTTCAACATCAAAGCCAGGATGTCCAAGAAGGGTGGGGCAGTGCCATGATCTGAATGTTTGTATCCGCTCTGCTCCCCTTTCATATGTTGAAATCCTAACACTGAGGAAATGGTATTAGGAGGTTGGGGGTATCAGGAAGATAATGGGATCATGAAGGCAGAACCCTCATAAATTACTGTTCTTTTAAAAGAGCCCTCAGAAGACTGATTTGTCCTTTCTGTTATATGACGCTATAGCTAACAATAGCCAACATAGGTTATTGCAACACAGCCAATATGCCATCTAGGAAACAGGTCCTCACTAAACACATCTCCCAGTATCTTGTTCTTAGACTTCCCAGTCTCTAGAATTGTAAGTAATAATCTTCTGTTGTTCATAGTCCAGTCTATATGGTATTTTGTTACAGTAACCCAAGCAGACTAGGACAGGTAACAAGCAACCCTCATAGTGCTCACTCTGTGTAGTGCACTTGCCATTCCGATAGTGCTCATTTGCCAGTCTTCTCTGGTGAGAGATTAACAATTCTGTTTTTTCCTATGTTGAGTGACAGATCTCAAATAGGGATTTATTTTCTAAGAGAGTGATCAAACAGATTCCTTGCAGAAAGGATTTCAGAGCTCTGCCTTAAAAGTTCTATTTTTATACCCAGTTCAAAAGGTCAAGACCAAAACTCAAAGCATGAAAGCAAAAGTTGGATTGTACTAAGGGAGAACAAAAAACAAGGATAAAGTCACAACTTTTCTACTGGCAGGCAAATTAAGCTCTGTTGTTTTTTGATAGACTCACTTGGAACAGGTCTGGAAGGGGTTGAATTTCTCTTACAGGGTTAGGACAGAAGGTCCATCAGCTATCTGGACAGTGTCAAGAAAGTACACGTAACCTGGACTACTGTCTGGTGAGTCAAGTAGCAAATTCCCAAGAAACTTTCTTTTTACCTCTTTGTATATAAGAAAGCAAAGATTAATAATAAACTGTTTGATAGATGAGATTAACAGCTTTAATATAAAGCATAGATCTGAGACAAGATATTTTGTATCTGACAAGTAGCAACAGGATATAAAAAGGCTCCCTGAGGTAAGAGTTGGGCCATAGGTCATGTCTTCCACTAGTAGACTTTTCCACTAAACTGTCCAGTCTGATTGCTGATGATTTCTTAAGAAAAATGTACAGTGTACCTGGCCATTTTGGTTCAGTCTCTTTAGAAACCCAATTTAATATTATACTGTCCCTATTGTTCCTTATGGAAGCGTTGCAAAGGCTTTGAAGAATCTGTAGGACTTTACAGATTTCTTTTATAATCTCTCTTATAAAGTGTATTACCTGATTATTATAAATAGAAAAATTTTATTCCAAACGTAACAGTAGCCAACAGTTGTGTCAGCTGTTGCATGTTTCTACCCACCCTATAAAAGTACATACAATCATGAAAACTTATGAGCCATGCATCTATAATATTAACCTGAATATTTATAGAGAACTCTCAAGGGAAATTATTTTATTTATTCATTAATTCTCTTTGTTTAGTTTAGAGCCTTGATCTAGAAGAACAGTAACATCTGAGTGAGTTAGCAGAGGAAACCAGTTGATCAATAAAGGTAAGGGCAATGATGCATGTGAATGAAAACTTGCATAGACTTAAGTAACAATAACAGCCCCAACAGAGGAGATACAAGGACTACTAGGTATATCCTCCAAAAATGAGGAAGCTTTGTAATTTTTACAATTACCTATTGTCAGGAACTATCTGAAAGCTTGAGGAGAATCAGTTAATGCCTTTTGAGAATTAAAAGGATAATCTCAAGTGAGGACATCACTTTCTACCTAGGAGAAATATGGAAAAGCAAAAATTCTTACTACTTTGTGTTGAAAAGAAATATGCATTTTCAGAGACCAATTATTTTTTTCTCCAAGCTATCAGTTTCCACTTTGCTACAATATATAAATATTTGTTGCATTTTGTTTGGTCATATCACCTATTAAGATTAGGTAGTCAAAAATCCTTAAATTATGTATAAAGCTGTGTATACGTGCATGATCATATATTTGCAAAAAGAGGGATATGAAGTGATTTTGTTCTATAAATTTGCAAAGGAAACTTTAAGAAATTGAAATTGCTTGGCTGGGGATTTAGCTCAGTGGTTCTGCCACCTGCCTTGCAAGTGCAAGGACACAAGTTCCATCCCCAGTACCAAAAAAAGAGAAAAAGACTCAGTATTATTTTGTTTTAAATGTCTTATGATATAGAACAGAATTCTAATTGTTTTTCTGCAGCTTCAGGGAAAAGTGGACATTTAAACACACAGGGTATCGGGGATCGAACTCAGGCCTTGCACTTGCAAGGCAGGTGGCACCACAGAACTAAATCCCCAGCCCTTGAGCTTGCTTTTTAAATAAAACAATAAAATAAACAAAAGTGCCTAAATACACAATTCCATTAGTTAGCATCAAGAAAAAAAAAAGCAGATATGAACTTAAAATTCATGAAAGGGCAGAAAAATAAAGTTAACAAATGGAATATAGAGAATGTAATGCCTTTCCTCTGTATGTAATTAAGAATATATAGTAAGTAAAATTTGTCTTAGATCAAGATCTTTCTTGAAACAATCTAAACAGTCTAACAAGGGGAAAAAATGAGAACCAAGACCTGTCATGTAAAGGCACAAGACCCCAATAATGAATCTAACTGTACTGTATACCTAAAATGTACCAATAAACTCAATGAGGAAAAAAAAAAAAAAAGAAAGAATCTAAACAGTCTATAGTCACATAAAGGAAATTTTAATCAAAGAATTACATATTTAAATCATCTGTTTTTAAAATTTTTAATGGTATTTGTAGTCTTCATAAAGCATAATTTTCAGTTACAAATGGCGTGTGCTACTTTGGAACAATATCCTATTGTTATCCTTCCTCTATACCTTAACCCTATACCTTAAATTTTAATACTTTCTTAAGAACTTACAAATTTGTTTTCATTTATTTTCTAAAATGTAAGTTTTTAAAAATTTGTGTTTTCAGTGCCGTGGAAATATATAAGAATGCATTTTTAAAAATTTTTTTTCTTTAATTGAGTTTATTGGTACATTTTAGGTATATGGTACAGTTACATTCATTATTGGGATCTTGTACCTTTACATGACAGGTGGTCTTGGTTCTCATTTTTTCCCCTTGTCCCTGACCTCCCTTCACCCCCTCCTCCCCTCCTCATTTATAAACACTTTATTTCCATTTTTTCATTTTCTCATATTTTTTCCCTATTACCTTTCCCCTACCCTTCCCACTTTCCTTACACCTTTAGCCCCTTTCTTCCCATTTCACATTGTCAGTTATCTCATTAGGATCTTATGTACTATTATAGTTTTTCACACCAGAGAAACTATTCGGTATTTACACATTTGTGACTTATTTATTTCACTTAGGAGTATATCCTCAATATGTATCCATTTTCCTATGACTGAGTCTAATTTCTCATTCTTTATGCCTGAGTCATATTCTATTTTATAGAAAAAAACCCACATCTTCTTTATCCAATAAGAATGCATTTTTAAAGTTGTGTGCCCTGCCGGAGATTTAGCTCAGTGGTTCCACCGCCTGCCTTGCAAGTGTGAGGACCTGAGTTCGATTCCCAGTACCAAAAAAAATAAAAATAAAAATAAATAAAGTTGTGTGCCCAAATCAGCATTTCCCAAAAGGTTCCATAACTTGTTTATAGGTATTAAGTAAAAAAGATTGTGTAGTTACATAATCTTGGAAAATGCCAAGTTAAAGTTAAAATTCTTTACTACAGGATATCTCAGGACCTTTAATCCTTTATATCCTCTGGATATATCCTGTTCTACAAATATATTTGCCCTTCTAATAGGATTGATGTTCCATGAAAAATATGGAGAAACATTGGCCTAAATATTATAGAAAATTGAACACATATATCTAAAACAAAGAGTGCCCCATCTGTTACTGTAGTATGAACTCTTTGGGTAAGGACTGCTACCCATTCCTTATAATCCTATACCACATATAACCAATACAATGCTCAATATATATTCTTGACTATGTTAGTATAAATTTAATAACTTGAAAGTTCATTTTTTGATTTAGTAAACTTTGATTTTCTGAAGTTAAATATTATGAAATAATATGTGTGCTTGCTTGTGTTATATATATATTTTTTTCTTCTCCTTACTTAGAAGAAATGGGATTGATTGGTTAATTTTGAGACAAGGTCTCGCTATGTAGCTCATGCTGGCCTCAAACTTTTGATCCTCCTGCATCAGCCTTCCAAGTGTTGGAGCAGTATGGGCAATACACACACACACACACACACACACACACACACACGCACGCATATTTTTGTACTGGGGATAGAACTTGCCAGGCAGATTCAATGCCACTGAGCTAAATCCCCAGCCCCTGAAGTAGTATATTTTTAAATAGACTATCTTACAGTTTCAAATTTAGAGTGATATTTTTATTTGTTGAAAAGTTATAGACTTATAATAGATCTTTCATAAACTTTAAAGCATTTTAAAATTGTTAGGTTTAGAAATTGATAGGTTTCTCGTTCATTGCATTTCATTTATCCCTCTTAGAATCTGAAAATATATATATATTATTATTCACTCTTAATTCCTATCTCCCAAGGAGATTATTTGTCACCTTATTCCCACATTTTTCTGGAGTCCATGTGATTTTCCAGAGTTCATGGAATAATCTCTATGCATTCCTATTGCAACGTATTATAGAGCTTCTTTCAGAGCTTTCCCATAGTTTTCCTACTTTGCCTGCCAATGGCTCCTTGGCATGCTTATGATTTACTGGCTATATTACAGAATATTAATTACATTTATACCAAAATGAAGGAACTCCATTGGTATGTACATAGTCAGAGGTCCTCAGGTCTCTGAAGCAAGAACAATTTGGATCTTCTTAGTTACAAATGTGATGTATATTTATAGGGAATCTGGAGAACTTTGCCATCTTTCTTATTTAAGAGAAAGGAAAATGTGTGCATTGCTTAGAGATTTAAAACATTAAAAAAAGATGTTCAAGAATTTTATATATTCAAACTGGGGATCTAATCAACAATGGAGGACCTTAAAACTAATAAAATATCAGGAACAAATAAGAAAGGGGAAATGAATGAATTATTTGCATTTAAAAAAGAAAACAGGAAAGCAATGAGTTTAAAAACTTTAGGAATGTCAGGTAAAACATGTTTTCTTCATTAGATTATAGTGCTTTTCAGAATACCCTTAATAAGCAGTATAAAATTTATATTTCAATAATTTAACTATTCTTTGCTGTGTAGTTCAGTCTGGCCTTGAACTCACTGTATAGCCTTGCCTGGCCTCGAACTTGCAACAATCCTCTTACCTCAGCCTCCCAAGTGCTAGGATTACAGGCTTGTACCATCATGCCTGGCTTAGGCATCCATTTTGTAAAATTTTCTGAGTATTTCCTATGTAAATGAAAAGTCTGAAGACGGGCTATTTGATACATTAAAGTGTTATTATGAAAATTACAAGATTTCTCTACTTGAATATATTTTAAGATAGAAGTTCATGGAGTAACTTCAATGAATCAGCCTTATAAGCAACCTGAATTTTTTAATATCCTTCAGATGCTTTGTTGCTGCCTGTTCCATCTCTATTCAAAGGACCATTGATGGAACACTCTCAGCAGGCACTGTACTATCAGAAGGTGCAAGGCCTTCCTTAAAGTTTAGGGTTCACTCATGAGTGGCAGGAAAGAAGAGCGCACATAGGAATCATTCTATTATAGCACGATCAAGGAATATCATGGTGACGTTAGCTGTACCTAGAGAAGTCTGAGTGCATCCTAGAGTCGTGTATCTTCCATAAGAATGTTCATAGTCATGTCAGGGAAAGGAAGGCCAGGATATTCAAAGTCTCAGAGGTGTGCTCGCTTTGGCAGCACATATACAAAGTCTCGGAGGTATGGAAATATATGAACCCATTTTATAGGAGTAAGGGTAAAAAAAGAGATTCCAGAAAGCTGTGTTGAAGTCAGTAGTCATCATTTTCCTTTTGCTCCATAAAGTTTATATTTATATGAAGATAAACAGTTCATGGGCCTTAACTTTTCCTCTAGTCAATTCTATCCCATGTAAGTATATGACAATACAAGAAAGGGAATTACATTATTAAAGATAATTACAGATATTTGACTTTTTTTTTTTATTGAGTTTATTGGTACATTTAGGGATACAGTACAGTTACATTCATTGTTGGGATCATGTACCTTTACATGGCAAGTCTTGATTCTCATTTTTTCCCCTTACCTCTGCCCTCCCTTCACCCCCTCCTCCCCTCCCCATCTACAAACACTTTATTTTCATCTTTTCATTCTCTCACATTTTTTTCTTTTCCCTTTTTGTTCTTCCCCTACGTATCACACCTTCCCTACACCTTTAGCTCCTTTCCTCCCATTTCTAAATGTCAGTAATCTTATTAGAATCTTATGCATTGTTGCAGAATATTCACACCAGGGAAACTATTTGGTATTTACACATGTGGGACTTATTTATTTCACTTAGGAGTATATCTTCAATATGTATCCATTTTCCTATGAATGAATCTATTCTCTCGCTCTTTATGGCTGAGTAATATTCCATTTTATAGAAAAACCACATCTTCTTTATCCAGTTTCCAACGGATGGGCAAATAGGTTGTTTCCAAGATTTAGCTATTACAAACTGTGCCGCTATAAACATGGGTGCACATACTTCTCTGTGATATGATTCTTTTAGTTCTCTTGGAAAGATACCCAACAGAGGGATGGCTGGGTCAAATGGAACCTCCAGTCCAAGCTCTTTGAGGTATCTCCATATTGATTTCCATAGTGGTTGCACTAGTCTGCACTCCCACCAACAATGGAGGAGGGTTCCTTTCTCCCCACAACCCCGCCAACATTTGTTATTGTGTGATTTCTTGATAGCAGCCATTCTTTGTGGGGTGAGGTGGAATCTCAGTGTTGTTTTCATCTGCATCTCTCGAATGACCAGTGATGTGGAACATTTTTTCATATATTTTCTTGCTGCTTTCACTTCTTTGTATGAGAAATGTCTGTTCATTTCGGATGCCCATTTTTGGATCGGGTCTTTATATTTGGGGGGACTGATTGTTTTGAGTTCTTTATATATCCTTGATAATAGTCCTTTGTCTGAGGTACAGCTGGTAAAAATTTTTTCCCACATTGTAGATTGTCTCTTAGTTCTGCTAATGGTTTCTTTTGAAGTACAGAAGCTTTTTAGTAAGATGAGATCCCAGTTGTTGATTCTTTCTGCTAGTTCCCGTGCTACTGAGGATTTGTTCATAAAGTCTTTTCCTATACCAATGTCTTCCAGAGTTCTGCCTAACTTACTTTCCAGCAAGTTTAATGTTTCTGTTTTAATATTTAGATCTTTAATCCATTTGGATTTTAATTTAGTGCATGGCGAAAGATAAGGGTCTAATTTTAATCTGTGACAGGTTGATATCCAGTTTTTCCAACACCATTTATTAAAGAGGCTATCTTTCCTCCACTGAGGATGGTGAGCTCCTTTGTCGAAGATGAGGTAGCTGAGTACATCTGCATTTGTTTTTGTGTCTTCCAGTCTGTTCCATTGATCCTCAGGCCTATTTCTTTGCCAGTACCATGCTGATTTTATCACAGTGGCTTTGTAGTATAGTTTCAAATTGGGAATTGTTACACCTGGTGCCATGTGACTGTTGCCTATAATGGCTTTTGCTATTCTAGGTCTCTTGTGGTTCCAAATGAATTTTTGGATTCTTTTTTCTAGTTCTGTGAAATATAGTGTTGGAATTTCAATTGGCATTGCATTGAATGTATATAGCAGTTTCGGTAGTATGGCCATTTTCACTATGTTGATTCTTCCTACCCAGGAGCAGGGGATATCTTTCCATTTTTTTATATCCTCTTCGATTTCTTTTTTCAGAGTGCTGTAGTTTTCAGTGTAGAGATCTTTTGTTTCTTTTGTTAGATTGATTCCTAGATACTTCATTTTTTTGGATGCTATTGTAAAAGGAATTTTTTCCCTTATTTCTCTTTCTGTCTGTCTGTTATTTGTGTATAGAAAGGCTATTGATTTTTGGGTATTCACCTTGTATCCAGATACTTTACTGAATCTGTCAATTAAGTCTAGAAGTTTTTTGGTGGAGTTTTTTGGATCTTCAATGTAGAGTATCATATCATCAGCAAATAATGATAGTTTAACTTCTTCCTTTCCTATCTTTATTGCTTTAATTTCTTTCTCTTGTCTAATTGCTGTGGCTAATGTTTCCAGAACTATATTGAAGAGAAGTGGCGATAGTGGGCATCCTTGTCTTGTTCCTGATTTTAACATGAAGGTTTTCAGTTTTTGGCCATTCAATATGATGTTGGCTGATGGTTTTTCATAAATAGCCTTTATTAAATTGAGGTATAGACCATCTATTCCAATTTTTTGCAGGGTTTTTATCATGAATGGGTGTTGAATTTTATCAAATGCTTTTTCTGCATCTATTGAGAGGATCATATGGTTTTTGTCCTTGACTTTGTTAATATAATGTATTACATTCACTGACTTTCGTATGTTGAACCACCCTTGCATCTCTGGAATAAATCCGACTTGGTCATGATGGATGATCTTCTTAATAATCCTCTGTATTCTGTTTGCTAGTATCTTATTAAGGATTTTTGCATCTATATTCATTAAGGAGATTGGTCTGTAGTTCTCCTTTTTGGTTGTATCTTTCTCTGGTTTGGGAATCAGAGTGATACTTGCTTCCAGGAATGAATTTGGAAGTATAGCTTCTCTTTCAATTTCATTGAAAAGTTTGAAGAGTAATGGTAGTAGTTCTTCTCTAAATGTCTTGTAGAATTCAGCAGTGAATCCATCAGGGCCTGGGCTTTTCTTTGTTGGTAAGTTTTTAATTACATTTTCAATTTCACTGATTGTGATTGGGGTGTTTAAAATGTTTTTATCTTCTTCGTTCAACTTTGGTAATTCATAAGTATCTAGAAATCTGTTCATTTCTTCTGTGTTTTCCATTTTATTAGAGTACAGGTTCTCAAAATAGGTGTTCATGATCCTCTGGATTTCTTTCGGATCTGTTGTGACTTCGCCTTTTTCATTCCTAATTGCATGGATCTGAGCCTTTTCTTTCCTTTTTTTGATAAGATTAGCTAAGGGTTTGTCAATTTTATTTGTTTGACTTTTTAAATTATTTGCACACAACTGGTGAAAACAGTTGTCTTGATATAGGTTGGGAACAGGAGGCAACTCGTAAGAAATGTTAATAAACTGTTGCTATAACAGCAACAAAAAAAAGTCTTCACTTTCAGAGTTAGGAAAGAGGTGGGTATGAGAAATGTTGAAGAAGTAATACTGACTTCCATGACTACTGTATGCAGATATGGGGCGAATTGTAGTAATGCTGCTGCGGTACTCCTGCCCCTTCCCCACACCATTTGCGCTTACAACCTCTGCTCTGTAGTGGTAACCACCCATTGTCATCATTCTCTCCAACAAAACATTTTCCTGTGGCTGGCTGTCATGAGCCATTCCTCTTTGAAATGACTGCTCAAAACACACTTTTAAAAAATTAATAAGCATGTCTCAGATACCCCTGACCCTCATATTCATTATCCTTGAGCAACACATCCTTGCCTTCATCCCTAAATTTCAAAGATGAAGCTCAACTTAGTGAAGGGAGAGTAGACAAAAGTAACTGTTGTATACATTATTTGGTAATAAAAATAATTTTAAAAATCTGTTTTAGGCATTTTCAGTGTCCTTGCCTCTAGGGGGCTATTTGAGAGTGTTGCCGACTTCACTAACACTTCCTTTTCTAAACAGATGAGTATCAGTTTCTTTTGATCTTCCTTATTCAGGTCATTATGGATTGTTACTTTTGTTTTCTCTTTAAACTTATTCTAGCTCTATAGTCTGTAAAAGGGACAACTCCTGAATTGCTGGTTATATTCTTTGTGCAGATACAAATGTACTTTGATAGAAGAAAAGGATGAAGTGGACTATGCTTGCTTGCTAGCTTTCTTTCTTTTTTCTGAAATGAAGTCTTAGGAACAAAAATATAGCTCCATGGTAGAGTGCTTGCTAGGATGTGGGAGGCCCTAGGTTTGAACCCCAGCACCTCAAGAAAAGAAAGGAGGGAGAGGAAAGGGAAGAGAAGAGAAGGGAATGGGGAGGAAAGAAAAGGAAAGGAAAATCTTGCTGCATTGCCCACACCGGCCTTGAACTGTTATGTTTAAATGATCCTCCTGCCTCAGCCTCCGAAGTAACTGAGATGACTGTAGCCTGCCATTGCAACTGGTTATTTTATCTTTTTATGTACTTCTTAATGCTAAGCAAATCGACTGTGCTAATAGTTAAATTTGAATAGGGTGTTGGACTAGTTGTTTAAGACAATTGATAATCATTAATAATTCACAGCTAGCCATAAAATAATAGCTTAAAATCAGCTAATCTCCTTGCACGTTTTTATAAATAAAACAACTAAGGTAAGAGAAGTTAACGGTTTGTTCCCAGTTACACAAGTTAAACCTAGAAAGACTCTTGGTTCTACCTCGGTATCTTACGTTGTCTTTTTTTTTCTAATTTTGAATTACATAGATATATTCCTCTTGTAAATACTTAGAACATAAGTATTTTAAGGCCCCTACCTCCACCTGAATCATTGCTTTCTCCCTAGCAGTAATTACTGTTTTCACTTTGGTATGTGTTCTCCTAGTGCTTTCTCTGCATTTCTAACATCATTTGTATACACATACACACATTCACTGTTTGAGCACATGTATGTGTTGTTACCTAAATTATTTTTTTACTAGTGAATTTTTAAATATACTGTCTTGTATATACATGGTTAGATCACTCTTACAAATGTGTACTTTATCTATGTACATGGATGCAGGTCTGTCTCTTATGTACCTCATTAGACGTATGCCCATCTGTTCATTCAGTGAATAACTGCTCACTACATAATACCTTCAAGAAGTTTATATTATGCTTACAAACATTAAAAATGGTATAATAACCAATGTCAAATAACAAGTATCATTAAAGACATAATGTAGCACTTCTAAATATGTTATATAATCCTCTTTGATGTCATTTGTTAAATTCTGCACTTGTTTAGATGAAAACTGTTTTTATTTGACACTACTTCAGTTGATTCTAACTAGAGTATCAAAGTTTAATAACTAAGATCCAAATTATCTTTGAATTTATGCGATTTAGGCGTGGCTTGAAATTAAAATGTCAATCTGTAAACATTTTTTTTCCAAACTCAGGTATCCAGGTATAGTAGTTGCTAAAGAAACTAACTGCAGACAGCTATTATCCATGCTTTTTAACCAATTTTTTTTTTTTTTTTTTTGGTACCAGTTATTGAACTCGGGTCCTTGCTCTTGCAAGGCAGGCCACCAAACCGGTGAGCTAAATCCCCGGCCTCATGCTTTTTAAATGTAAGAAAAAAACATATTTTTCTTTTAGAATTGCTTCAGATATAGCATTGGTGAAAAATATTGAACACTTTTGGATGTTTATTTGATTGCTAGCTCTAACTTTCCCTGAACTCAATAATGACATCTGAGAAGAAGAAATCCTGGGTCATGTGACTTCTCTGTAAAAAAAAAAAAATCAAATCTGGATTCTGATTTTACCATGTTCACAGAGAGCTTAGTCTGTGCCCAGCAGTTATGTATGGTATTTCATTCAGTCACTCAGATGATTAAATCAGCTCTAAAAAGTTAAAATGATTTTACATGAAATGAGATTAATGTTCCTCGAGACCCTGTACTATAAAATAATTATTTTTGCCGCATGGTCATTTATTATAGTTAAATGAAAATGCTATAAAACATTTGGATATTCCTCATTTGTTCCTTGCATAGAGTGAACAGATTTATATTCCTTTCAATAGGATAAAACCCTAGAGCTTAAATACTTCCTTTTGTAATTGTTATAATTTATAATAATTTTAGCAACAATACATGTTTAAATATATAAGAATTGGCAAAAACTAAATGAGAGTTCTTACTAGCCCCCACACTAGTTCACTTTGAAGCACTGAATGAGCAATCTCATATTTTTAGCCTCTTTTAACTTGGAACAATAATTTTTACTGCATATAATAAATTATTTTCAAGCCCTAGGTATAAAATACTATATAATTTTGAAGTGATAACTATTCAAAGTATATCCTAGAAGGAAATGGTCTAGTTTGAAAGACTATAAAGAACATTCAGCCTTATTGGACATTTTAAAAATTAATTTTATTGGCACATTTTAAATATACATAATGATAACATTCATCATAGGGATTTGTACCTGTACATGATTCATTTTTTTTTCCCGGTACCAGGAATTGAACTAAGGACCTTGTCCTTGCTAGGTAGGCACAGCGCCACTGAGCTAAATCCCCAGCCCCCAACATGATATATCTTGCTTCTTTTTTTCCCATTCCTCTCTTCACCCTTCAAACTTACTGGATTTTTTTTAAAAGTTTTTTTTTTTTTTTCCTGTGACATATCTTTCAGAGCTGTCTTTAAAACCAAATACCAGCCTTTATGGTTCCTTGAGAAAATAAAACCACATAGGGGTATTAGTGATTTCTTTATATTGACTTCATAATGGCAGACGATAATCTCCATCATTTGGATCTGAAGCCAAACAGACATCAAATGTTATTAGAGCCTATGCTGGAAACCATAAAACATAGCTTAAAAACCAGTCTGGGTTTCAGGGTCTTATACTCAAACAAAAGAGAAACATGAACATTGATAAAATGATTTGAATATAAAACATGCAAAATCCAGTTATAATTCTTTTCTACATGTTTTCCTGTTTTATGACTTAAGTTTCAGATCCTAGCTGTTATTATACAGTTGCTAATATGTGAAGTTTAACATTGTTTCTACTAAGTTAGGAGAAGTTTCTTGGAGAAGAAAATGAAAATCAGGATATTTTAAATGAGATGAAGACTGGTAGATATTGAGGTTATTCTGATTGAAGAAATTGAAAGAGATTCTGTGAAGGGTCAGAAAAGTTTGCTGGTAGTCTTAAGAGGTAATGACAGGAAGAAAATTAGATAGGCAATAGAAAATTGATATATGCTTCCTCACAGATATGTTGATTTTTGAAAAAAAAATTGATGTAATAATACATAAGAGAAAACTCTAGTTAAGAGTTTTGGTTTTTTTTTATTTTCAAAGAGGAAAGCTAGTAACCGGTATGAAAGTGGTAGTTCATAGTTGGAAGCAATTTATTTGGAGATGTGTTGGACATTCAGAATGGAAAAGATCTTTAAAATACTAAGTAATGTCAGAAAATGCTAGAAAGCCCTACTGAGTAGTACTAATAAATAAAGAGCCCAGCATTTAAAAATATAACCACTTTAATAAAATCCTTTTAATTTCCCACTTCCTGGTTTCTTGCTACTTTCTCTGAACTCTTTATCCAAAAATATCTTGACAATTGTTTGTTTCCCACATCCTTCTCCATTAGAATGTAAACTCCTTAAAGTTAAGAACATGTCTCTGCTTCTCTTTTTACAGCTATCTCCTCAGTGCTGAGAGTAATGTTTAATAGACAAAATTTTAGTCTTAATCATCAAGGTATTGAAATGTAGCCTCTTAATTTGGTATATAGGACCAATAAAAGAGGGCCAAACAAAATTGGCAGGGACATCCTGCCCACAGATTCTTCATTACCAATCTCTGAAAAATTCTTTAAATAATTATTTTGGTACAGGGGATTGAACTCAGGACCTTGCACTTGTGAGGCAGGCACAGTACCCCTGAATTAAATCCTTGGCCCTTGAGAGATTCTTATTACTTAAATTTGCCTTATCGCTTCTCTGGCTTTTGGCTAAGATCAAGTATAAATTTTGCTTAGCCTTGGGAATGACAATTAATGATTGAGTGCTTTCCTACTTTCTTCTTTTCTCTTGTTTTTGAAATCCAAAGGATATGATTTTACTATTTTCTGGGATGACAACATTTACCTGGTCCAATCTTCCACCTAATACAGGAATTCTTTCTATGGCATATATTCCACCATATCATCTAGGACTAAAAATCACACTGTTGGAATGTGACTTTGTGCGTGTGTGTGTGTGTGTGTGTGTGTGTAAATACTTATTGAATGGCCACTGTGTGCTAGGCTAAGGATACAGGGATAAAATGATACATTCCCTGCCTCAGGACTTAGAATGCAGTGAAATTTTGCTAGCAGCAAATGAAGTCTCTAAACTTTTTCCCTGAATAATGGGAAGAAACCAAGAACAATGGGAATTACACTTCCACTAAAATATCTACTTTTTAGTTGGTAGAGCTTCAAAATTCGACCCAATTCAATTCAGCAAACATCTGCTAAGCATTTCTAGCCCATGGCTAGATTCTGAGTCTTAAAAGCTGAGTAAGATACAATCCCTACTAAAAGAAATGCAAATGTATAAACACTACTATGTAAATCATTCCTAGATATCCATTAGAGAATGATTTCCAAGATTCCCTTGGATATCAAAGTCATACGATGCTTATGTGTCATGTTTAAAAAATGGTGTATATGCATATAACTTATACACATCCTCCCAGATACTTTAACTCATCCCTACATTATTTATAACACTTAATATAAATGCTCATAAATATACTGTATCATTTAATGAGTAATGACAAGAAAAAAATCTAGTTCCTATGCAAGAAAAAATATTTTAGTATTTTCTATTCACAGTTTTGTTTGAATTTTTGGATGTAGAACCAAAAAGCCCACTGTAACTTTTGTTGTTGTTGAGTTTTTGTATGTGTGTGTGTGGGGGGGTGCTCTATCAGCGGTGCTCTACCACTGAGCTACATCCTCATGCTTTTTATTTTTAAATTTGTGATAGGGTCTTATTGCATTGATAAAGCAAGCCTTGAACCTGCAGTCCTAATGCCTCAGCTTCCCAAGAAGCTGAGATCATAGGTATGCACCACCATGCCCAGTTTGTAAATTTTTTTTAAGTGATCCATTATATTGGTCAGTACTAGCTAGTATAAAGTTTTTCCTCTAAAATCCTGTACTTGATTTCTCTTTGTTCATCCCACTTTTGTCCTTTGAACTCTTCCTTTAATTAACCCATAAACACTTATTGAGCAGTTATCGTGTGACTAGACTTTGCCAAGTTCTCATATACAAATAAGACATGATCCATACCTCTAAAAAGATTAAAATATAATTCTACAACATTTAACTTACCTAGCTTCTATGAACTTAGTTTCCTCACTTGTACATCAAGGGTAGTATTACTACCTACTCCTAAACTACTGTGAAGATTAAATAAGTAAGTGTGCTGTGTACCTAATATAGAACCTGCTACACAGTGTTCCAAAAATACTAGCTATTATTATTCCTATGGTTTAAATCGGTTGTCCAGATAAGTACAATAGCATTTTCAGAGTTGATATAAGTGTCCTAACAAGTTAACAAACACTGCTGTGTTAATATTCCAGAGGGGCACCTAATTTATCCGGGGAAGTAGTGAAACACTATGTAAGAGGATGGAAGGACAAAATAATGTGGTGGGGAAGGTACAAGTAACTCAGGGAAAGAGTTTGTAGAGGTCTTTCAGGGTACTTCAGTTGTTTAGATTGACAACTTCTAGGAAAACTAGACTATGAATGGCGTCCAGTGTCATGCTAAGTAACCAAGGACGTATTATAAAGGTAGTAGGGAATGACTGAAACTTTCAACTTTGGAAAATTTCTCTGGGAGCATAAACAAAAGAAATAAGAGAAGAGCAGAAAACTAGTTAGAATGCTGTTATTGTGTTCCTGCTGAGAAATGTCCTGAATTAGGGCAGTGATGTAGCAGAGTAGGGGACTAATTCAAGAAAGATTTAGGATATAGTGACCAATTGATATAGATATTGGAAGAAAGGAAAAGATGGTATCAAAAATAATTCTTTTTTTTTTTTTTTTTATACCGGGAATCAAACTTGGGCCCTTAGTGCTTGCAAGGCAGGTGGCGGAACCACTGAGCGAAATCTGCAGCCCTAAAAGGTTATTCTTAAATGATTGCCTTAAATGAATGAAATGTGCCAAATTAGTTCATAGAATAGGTCAAGGGTACATAGATAGTGAAACTGTAGACATGTCACATTAAAGAAAGGCTAGGCACTTGCATAGTAGACCAAGAATTTACAAGAGATCTAGAACTTCAGATGCATGATTTGTCAACAGGTGTTTGTCACATATGATACATAGAGGAGGAACAACATTACAGGATAATCAAATAGCTCATAATGTCAATAGAAAATGAATGTCTAGGGCTGGGGATTTAGCTCAGTGGTTCTGCTGCCTGCTTCACAAATGCAAGACCTGAGTTTGACCCCTGGTACAAAAAAAGAAAAGAAAATGAATGTCCATACATGTTAGTGGAAAATCAAGCAATAGTACTATCCAGAAATAAAGACAGAGTTTAAAAATAATCAACAGTCACAAATGCTGTAAGAGTATAGAGAAAATTGTTCTTTGGATTTAGCAACAAGGAAGTCATTGCACAAGAGCATTTCAGAGCAGTGAAGGGACCAGAATCTACATTGCAAGAGATTGTGGAGTAGATAGGAAGTGAGTAAGGAAAACAACGACTGGAGGTGCCCCTCACAGAAGCTGTGAAGAGTAGAAAGAGATAATGCAGATGCTGAGGGGCAAAGGGTCTGGTTTATCTAGGATAAAGGAGACTTGACCTCCTTTGTTTGTTAACAAGTGTCTGGAGAAAGGGAGAGTTAGAGAAATCCAATAAGACAGAGTGTGAATAAGCAATAAAATAGGATTCCTGACAAAGCTGGATCGGTGACATCCAGTGAAGGAAATTGTCTTGAACAGAAGACACACTTATACTCAGTAGAGCACTGTGGATATACAAACATCTGAAAGGATTTGATGTAGTTGTTTGATAATCAGACCCAGTTATCACCTGAGAGCAGTGAGGGCCATGTTAATGGGACTGGTGTGGAACTGGAAAAGGTCCCTTGGAGAGAAGCTTGGAAATTGTGGGAAATGGCAGCATTGTCACTGTAGCCCTATACTTAGTTAATACTTCACTCTACTTGCCGAGACCAGCTGACCAGCTCAGTAGAAGGGAAGACCATTGTCTCCTTTCAACTGTTCTCTTGTTTGAAATTGTATACTTTTACTAATGTAGTCTCTGATTAAATGAGCTTTTTTTTTTTTTTTTTGGTATCAGAGATGGAACTCGGGACCTTGTGCTTGCCAGACAGGTGCTGTGCCGCTCAGCTAAAGCCCCAGACAATAAATGAGCTATTTTTAAGAACTTTTTCTTTAAGGACCAAGAAAAAGCACATTTTTTCCCCCAGAAGCCAAGGTCAGGAGAAATTTTGACTCAGTAACTGTCACTGTTCAAAAGAATGAGCTACTTATAAAAATCAAGAATTAGTTCAGAAATTGTTTTTAAATTTATTTGGAAGTCTTCCTAAATATGTATTTTGAACACAGTGATGAACACAAGCAAGGCATAAAAAACAAATGGCTACTTAATATTTTAAAATGTTCTTTGAGGGGCTGGGGATTTAGCTCAGCGGTTCGGTGGCCTGCCTTGCAAGCGCAAGGACCTGAGTTCAATCCCTGGTACAAAAAAATAAATAAATAAAAATAAAAATGTCGTTTGAATGTAAATGACATAGATGGCAAAAAGCATACTGTGTGAATATGCCATTATTCCCAACTCTTACTTGTAAATGAAATTCACCAATAGATGGATTTTTTTTTCTAAAACATTGTTTATACTATTCCTTATTCTCTAACTGGCCAGGTGAGACTGTTAACTCCCTAAGCCCTGAACCCATTTGAGTTTGTTACTTTTGCTCTAGAATACACTAAATCTGCCACTTGACTGTATCAATTCAAAGTTATAACCAATTACGCCAATCTCAACTAAAGATGCTTTTTACTGTGTTGCTATTTTGTTGCAATAGTTGGCTTGTATCTAGGGATACAATAATAAAACATCTTCAGAAAGCATGTACTTGATTTTGGCAGGGAGGAGCAGTCCCAGTTTACAATTGTTTTCCCAACACCAATGTCTAATAGTTCCCTTTTCACCCTCAAAAAATGCATACTGTTGTCTTTTCATTATATAATGCCCACTTTAAGAGAAACTTGACCCTATTTATAGGAATTTATCTTTGTTTCTCCTAAGCAATTGGGTTATTTTCATCATATACATAAGTGACTCATAAGTGCTCAGGTTTCCTTTTTAAAATTAGCATTAGAAAATTGGGATGACTTTTTCCAAAGTTGGCAGCACCGTTAAAGTTTCCCAAAATTCAATTTATATATATATATATATCTATATATGTATAGATATATATATATATAT
>NW_022900927.1:8307575-8312713 GCF_012274545.1 Fukomys damarensis
AAAAAAAAAAAAAAAAAAAAAAAGCTCAGGATCAAATTTGCCACCTGCCCCAACACAAGTATTCAGAACTTAATGGTATACATTTTTGTTTAATCTCATTTTTTTTCTTTTTTCTTGTTCTTTTTTCCTGACATTTTTCTTTTCTTTTCTTTCTTTCTTTCTTTCTTTTTTTTTGTTGTTGTTGCTGTTGTTGTTAAGAGTAGGAAACGTTTATTGAGAGAAAGATATCTTTTGCTTAAGAGAGACAGAAGGGGGACCGGAAAGTGAGTTGCCCTTCCTTATATATTTCTAACTCATATCTTAAATTCTTTCTTTTTTAAGAATTGAGTTTCTTGGCACTTTTTAGGTATACAGTTCAGTTACATTCATCATTGGGATCTTGTACCTTTACATGACAGGTCTTGGTTCTCATTTTTCCCCATACCCCTGCCCAGCCTTCACCCACTCCACTCTTCCCTATTTATGAAATTCTCTTTGAAATAAATTTTCTTTGAATAAAGAAGCACAAAAAAAGCATACAGTTATGGCTTGTGTTTAGATGCCCCCCAAAGCCTCATGTGAAGGGGAGCTATTTTGGAGGTGACTGAATCTAGAATATATGATGCTGGTATTAAGGGTGTGTGATTACTAAACCTCTTCATGTTTGGCACCACCCTAATCCTGGTAGTCTGAGTAAGATAAAAGGGGCAGAAAGACTGTGAAAGTCTCTTGTTGATTTTGCTGTCTTCTGCCACTATAAACTGTTGCCCCTCTGCTGCCCTGCCTTACGGCCAGCAGATATGGACTGAAACCTCTACCAACTGTAAACCAGATAAGCCCTTTCCCCCTTTAACTTTGGGTATAAGGTATATTGTCTCAGCAATGAGAAAAAAAGTAACAAACATATTGCTTCTAGAATTTATCTAATAATTTTGGATGACTGAAGAGTGACTCTTTTTCAGCTTGACTAATGTTCCAGTTCTGATCATAATAACTTTTGAATAGATTGTCATATTATTATAGACAGCTAAGTTAGGTAGAAATATTATATGCAGTCAGTTAGGGCCTCAAGCGAGTCAGCGTAAAAGATGAAAACACATTACAACTGTGGCTGGAGGTGCATCTGTTAGAGATTAGGCCTCGAGATAAAGATGAAATGACAAAGCCTGCATACTCCCCAAGGGATGAGATAAATTATAACACCAGATCTAATGAAATCTACATAGACGTCAGTAGGTGACTGAGACTGTAGGACCCATCATCTTCCTGACAAGTTGTTCTTTCCACATACACTTGTTACTTGACTTGCTTCCCCATTGGGTCACTATTACCTAAGTGACTAAACTTATAACCTTTTTGGTTGATCATAGCTTTCATCCATATCGTACCCATGTGGTTACACTCCCTAAAACTTCTCCTGTAAAGTGAAGTCCCCGACAACCCATTTGGTATACCTCCTTTCTCTTAGGAGCTATAGCTTTCAATAAATATTTCCTACTCTTAACCTCCATTCCTCCTCAGAATTAATTGTTTGATTTAGGGGGACATGAACTTGGCATATGTGACATGTAGCAGGTTTGGAGTTAGAATATTTCCCCTATTTGGAGGTCTGATATCATTCCTATATCAATATTTTAACTAAATGGGATTCATTATTAAGAATAATACCACCTTAAAATATACCTCAATAATATTTTTCAAATGGTTCTCTTTTGCTTGATTGCAAAACTTGAAAAAGGAGGCATCTTGGCTCAGTAAAAAAAAAAACACATAAAAACTTGTAATCAGACAAACACTATTTCTGCCACTTACTGTGTAGCTTTGGAAAAATTACCTGTATCTTAGGGATAATATTGCTTAATTCTTAGAGTAAATGAGATAAAATACATTAAGTGCCTGACATATAGTTAGATGCCCAGTAAATTTGTCCTATCATTATTGTTGTTAATGTTACAATTTACATACCATTTTTGCACTTAGTAAGAATGCCAGCAAATTTTCTTTTTTAACAACAATGAAAATTTCTAAAAATTAAACTATATAGGACTTTTACTGGCACCCTTGCAAACTAGGTATTTATGACTCACAGCTTAACTCCTAGACACTAAAGTACACACATGCAAAATGCCCCCAAAACAAAACAACATATTGTTAAGTCTACAATAGAGTTTGTAAGAAAATAAAACCCAAAGATTTACACCCATTCCCAACACAAATAGATAATATAAAACAAACACCAAATAGAAAGCCGAGAGGTCACTAACTGAAAAACTATAGCTACTTTGAGGGCACATGCCAAGATCAGGAACATAGAATCCCAGATATTATATAGCATTCAGAAGTCCAGGAAACCAGGACATGAGGGTCATATGTATTGAGGGAGATTATTCTGAGATACTCACTACGCTCACCTAATAAAACTGAAGCTCTTGAAGAGGCTACAGCCTCAGCGAATGAGTGACTGAGAAAATCCCCTTCAGTAACATAAGCAAATAAGGAAACCTTTTTATCTCTGTCATAACTTCAAACAGAAAACAATAAAAAGAATGTATAACCTGTTCTCACGTGGGTCTAAGGTTGAAATTCATATATTCTTTATTGCCCGGACCAAGAAATTAAAACAGTCTGGGGTTCATAGCATATCTTGGTCCCCAGCAGAAATAATCAGAAATATTTTTTGCTAGAAAGCATCCTTTAAGCCCCTCAGGACTTTATCAAAACAAATGTAGCCAAATTCAAATTCACAATAAAAATGAAATGCACAAGGAATAAGAAACAACAAATAACAGATTCAGACCTTAAGGACTTCAAATATTAGCATTATATGATGATACACAAAATATGAAATAACTAAATATGAAATATATAAATAAGTAAAAGATGAAATTGAAACTGTGCAAAGAAGATGGAACTACCATTATACTGCCAGACAGTTTTTTAAAAGAACCAAATGCAACTGCTAGAAAGAAAAAAATAATAACTATAATTTAAAAAGCAGCAAGACTAAAAACCCGATAAAGCACAGTTGAGAAAATTAATGAATTGGAAGCAAATATGAAGATATTACCCAGAATGGATTATACACTAAAGCAGATGGAATTGAAGAAATAAAAGTAAGAAGACATGAAGGGTATAATGAGAAAGAAAATAGTGAAAATAGGAACATTAATAGTGAAAAAGGGACAAAAAGTAGTGAAAATGGGAACATTAAAATGAATTGTATACATATGTAGTCCTTAAATCATTCAGAATTGAGGAAAACATCATTGCTTATTTTCAAGAGGCCCAGCGAATCCCATGAATGATAAATACTTTTAAAAATTCATACTTTAACCCATTGTAGTAAAACTGCATGACCCCCCAAACCAGATAGAATACATTGATAGAAGGACAGAGAAAAGATGATCATCCTCCAAAAGCAATTAGAACACCAGCAAAAGAAACCAGAA
Organism: Fukomys damarensis; assembly: GCF_012274545.1. Taxonomy (NCBI): domain Eukaryota; kingdom Metazoa; phylum Chordata; class Mammalia; order Rodentia; family Bathyergidae; genus Fukomys; species Fukomys damarensis. The sequence continues at coordinate 8,311,004 of NW_022900927.1, forward strand.
GGCAGTGCGATATCTCCAAAGTGTTAACAGAAAATAACTTTCAATTTTGAATTATGAACCCAGCAAAACTATCTTTCAAAAATGACAGTTAAATAAAAATTCAGACACACAAAAATATTTTATGTCCTAAGCATAAAACATACCAAAACAATAACAACAAAATAGGTATTTTTCTACGTCTCCTTTATGTATGGTCAAGGGAATAAAATCTTAACAAACTGTCTTTTTTTAAAAAGACAGACTCCATACTGATATTCTAAGGAGATAACTGTTAACAGTACCAGCTAGCCCAGCGGTGGTGAACCTATGGCACCTGTGCTACAGTGGGTGCACAGAGCCCTCTCTGTCAGCACGTGAGCCAAGCTACCCCAGCATCTGAGCATTGGATAACAGTTGTTTTTCTGAACTACAATCTCAGTTTTCAGGTTTAATCACAGTATTGACACTTTGCAGTTTGGGCACTTGGTCTCTAAAAGTTTCAGCTCGACAGAACTATAATACCACAATGAAATGGAAAAAAGAGGAAACTGCATTTTTTTCTAGGAAAGTGTTTTAGGGTGTGCCCTTTTTAGAGGCTATGATACTCTCTTTTGAGCATCTCTGCATGTACACATATATTAGATCAATGTAAATGTATGACATTAAATTTATAGAATATTAAGCAAAGTTTATATTCCAGTTCCACATGCAAGCAGTAATGATACACACTGCATTATCTCAGGAAAATTATTTCAAATTTAACATTTAATGGGTAGGAACAATCAACATTTCATTTAAAAATGTAATGGATACTTTGAGATAAGCAATGATTTTAGTATTAGTAAGACATTTAGCCATTTATTCATCTCTTCTTAATATACTTAGATAATTCCTTGTGATACCAAAAACTGTTTAGCTTACTTAGCCAGAACTCAATTGGGTACTGTAAAATTCCCTACTAGATAGATTTTCTCAAAAGATTGTAAAATATGAGGAATAATCAAAAAATGTTCCCCCTTCTTATTGAATTATATGCGTATCTCAGTAGAGTAGAAAAATACACAGAAAACTTTGTATCGTTTACATACAGTCATTCTTTCAACTTGAATGTGATCCCTGGAGAGATATTTTATGCTGCTGTGATTCATACACAGTACATCCGATACACCATGGAATAGGTTGTTTTTTTTTTTCTGGCATCATCAATGAAAACTTTAGGTTAAGCTTTCAGTGTTCTAGTAGTAACAGAGAGAGGATAGGGAAATTAACAAGCAGGATTGGATATTGATAATAGAAAAAAGAAAAGAAGAGTATAGGGTAGCAGTGGTCAACAAATACAGTAAATACTTCCAGATTCCACCCCTGATCTTGGCTGTGGCCACTATTTTGGCTTCTGGACAGGTGATAGCATGACACAATTACTTTGAGCCTTTTTAAATTTAAGGTCTGTGATATTATATATTGTGCTTACAATGAACAGTATTGACACACAGTAAATATGTGCTAATGTGTCTTCTTACTTCATAAAGATATTCTTTGAAAAACAGGCTATTCTCTGAATAAACACCTGGCTGTACCAGGCGTGGTGATGCATGTCTGTAATCCCAGCACTCGGGAAACTGAAGCAGGAGGATCGCTGTGAGTTTGAGACCACCTGAGTTACATAGTAAGTCCAGGTCAGTCTCTACACAGTGAGACCCTGTCTCAAAAAAAAAAAAAAAAAAAAAAAAC
>NW_022900927.1:8312817-8316624 GCF_012274545.1 Fukomys damarensis
AAAAAAAAAAAAAAAAAAAAAAGACCTGGCTCAGAAAGCAGAAAACAACAATATAATGGCAAACACAATACTCAGAAGTGTTTGATTAAAATTTGTAATTAACTGTTACTTTGAGCAAATCATTCTATTGGGGGTGGAGAGCTAGAGATTGAACTCCGGTCCTTGTGTTTGGAAGGCAGGTAGCAGAACCACTGAGCTAAATCTCCAGCAAGTCATTACATGTTTGTTCCTCCACTTTTTCCTCTTGAATCAAAATGGTAACTCCTACAGTTTCCTAATTAGCAAGAGTAACATTAGTGTTTGAAAAGCACTCCTATCCAAGCCTCCACAGAACAGAATTAAGTGAAGAACTCTGTATGTTTTTTTTTAAACAGAGAAACTAAAAGATGTGAGAAAAGACTTATATTTTATCAAATTTGAATTGTGCCTTGGGCAAATCAGGCCTTCACTGAAATATATATATTTGGAAACTCAAAAGCCATCAATATCTGAAATGATGAAAATTTCTTTATCAAGTAGAACTTCACCTATGTTTCTCAGGCTTTTCCAATTATGTCCATAGCCTGTACCAAAAATAGGCTTTTTTGGTAAAATTGGGATAAAGCTGGTAAAATTGGGGTTGCTTGCAGAGGAGGCTGTGTCCACACAGTTGCCCCAAGGACTGAAGAGCAGTGTGTTGGAACACCTGTAAGCCATTCACAAAGGTTTGGGTATTTTACTCTGGTATAGCTCTGGCTATGAAAGAAGCTTCACACAAGTCTTATTTTTGAGACTCTGTCAAGAAAGTCTCAGTCAGCAGTCCCAGAAGAGGTCTTGCCTGTTCCTGGAAAAGCTTGTGAGTCTTTAAAATCATTTTGGCAAAAACTGTGAGTATGTGGTACTAATTTCAACATCACAGAAATTGGTTGACTTTCCCAAAAACAAATCTAGAACAGCTTGCTTGAATTTAAGACATTTTGTTTTCTTGTTTGCTGAAAGAAAATGAAAATCTATTCTAAAATGGCTTTATTGATAAATAACTGAGGTAAAAATGTTAGATGTTGCTTAAAATTACAGAAGATGAGAGTTGAGAGGAATGACCAGCAAATTTCCCACAGATAGAGGAAGTGCTTCTGTAATTGAAGGGATAAAGCTTTATTTGTTAACTTGAATTGATGAAGCTTTATCAATTTCTCTGTAGGCAAAGATTCACAAAATATAAGAAACATTATAATTACAATGATTACAGATGCCATGTATGTTGCTGCCACCACAATACTTGTCAGTGTCACCTTTCCAGTCAAGACAAACACAGCCTTCTCAGCGAAATTTTCTTTTGAGCAGAATTAAAGCTTTTTGTTTCCTCTGAAGTTTAGTTACTTTTGCTCCTTTTTAAGAAGGAAGCATTAATATTTATATGAAAAAGAAATGACATAAATCTTAGTAAAGATTTAAAAAAATGTTTTTATATAAGGAAAATACATTTTCAATGTAATAAAATTATATGTGGATATTTTGGTATGGGCTTCATGTGCATTTTCTGGCATGAGGATTCATACCTTTCATTTGATTCAAAATGAATTCTGCCCCTATCCCTCCATCTCAAAGTTCATAGATTATTAATATTGTGTACACAATATCATTCATATCATACAACCTTTCCTTTGAACTACCTAAGTGGTATCTACACTTCTAGGAATGGGTGTCCTTTTTAGATTCATGTTTTGTCTCAGCAATTATGCATCTGAAGGATGCCTTTTTTCCAAATTTAACTGATTACACACAGCAAATTTTTGTTTGATACTAGATTATTTTTTTAAATGCCGTTTTAGAGCCAAACAAATGTGTTGATACATTTTTATACTGATACATGTATTACACTGATCAGTATGGTATACTAATTTTGCATTTTTGAGAATTTGAGTATCATTAGTTACAGATTGGATCCTAAACACACACAATCTATTTCACTTGTGTATACTCAACATAAGTTATAAATACAGTATTATAACTTTGTACTATACATGGGGAGATCAAAATATACAGTGAATGTTTAAGTAAAAAAATTATTGCGGTGGGGTTGGGGATTTAGCTTCATTCTGAAGAAGTTCTGGAAGTTCTCTTTGTTGTCTTTAGAAAGTGTGATTTTAAAAAAGGCAAATGCTGCTGCTGAAAGCCATACAACCAGAAAGGCAGCTCATAAAATCGTTATGGTCTGTCCTCATGTATCTTAGTAATTGGATCTGGCACTGAGACTTCTGGTTCTTCCCCAAAGTCAAAATGACCATGAAATGTAAACATTTTGAATGGATTCAGGATATCAAGACAGCCACGACAGCACAACTAAAGACATTCATGAAAGAGAACTTACAGCTGCTTTAGAAAGTGACAAGAACAATTGGATAAGTATATTTGAAGTGAGGTGGAGGTGGAATCAATGGCAATGTGTATTTTACTATAATACATTTCTTTTAATTTAAACATTCCGCATATTTTTGAGTCACATTGTGTTGCTATTTCAGAAAAGGCAGTTTTTTGGTAATTTTTGTCCAGATTTTACGTGGCACTTAGAATGTGGCTTGGCACAGAGTAAAGCTGTCAAAAGTACTTTTTGAATAGGCAAATATAACAACTCAAGGACCGATGAATTACTTAAAACATATGATGTTGTTTGCCTTTTCCAATACTTGAGTTGTGAAAAACAAGATGAAGAACACATAATTCTGGTTTTATTATTCATTTTCTGTGCCTTCCTAATCATAAAGAAGATCTCATTTTCTTGGTTGAGGAAATTAGCAGAACATAAAATAAAAGTTGAAAATTATAATAGAGAACCTTGTCACCATTAACTCTGCAAGGATATTGGGATTTCTGTACTAAACTCTTGTATCAAAGAGACATTGTACCTTCCACCAAAGCTGACCTTCTGAGAAACAAACGTTCAACAATTATCTTTAATATTTTGCATATTTGCCATATATTGGGTGCTGTGTTGAGAACTTTGCAATCAACTCTCATCTAATCCACGTAATAACCTAATAGAGGAGGTACTATAATTACCTTCATTGTATTCATTGGAAGTAGGACTTAGAGATGGTTAAGTATTTTACTTCATGTCACAATCTTAGCAGTAGTAAAATTAGGTTTTGCATCCTAGAAGTCTACACCTGCAGCCAACACCATTTTCCAGTTAAAGTCCTTTTGTGTAGGGTTTAGCATGACAGTGGCAAAGAGTTGTCTTCTTCTGCTTCTGTGTTAACTATAGCATTGTCAATATTTCCAACTGGCTAGGAAGAACTTTGGGGACAAGAAATAATATAACTTGTTTTCTTGGGGTGTGTGTGTGTGTGTGTGTGTGTTTGTATGCATGTGCTTGCACTTAATGTGGTTTTTCAAGTCTCACGTATAAGATTCATTCTTCAGTACTGCCTCATATTTCAATATGTGCAGCTGTTGATAAATGTGGGCAGGTTTTTGAAATTGAAGTGTTACACAGTGTCATTTTTAATCTTTATTCTTCACATTTAAACTTTGGATATATTTCAGCATTGTAACTAATGGTCTTCATGACTTTAATGATATTCTTCATGATTTTTTTTTAATGTTTTCCCTTCACCCCCTCCTCCCCTCCCCATCTACAAACACTTTATTTTCATCTTTTCATTCTCTCACATTTTTTTCTTTTCCCTTTTTACTCTTCCCCTACCCATCCCACCTTCCCTACACCTTTAGCTCCTTTCTTCCCATTTCTAAATGTCAGTAATCTTATTAGAATCTTATGCATTGTTGCAGATTATTCACACCAGGGAAACGATTTGGTATTTACAC
>NW_022900927.1:8317145-8317757 GCF_012274545.1 Fukomys damarensis
AAATATTTTCTTGCTGCTTTTACTTCTTTGTCTGAGAAATGTCTGTTCATTTCGGATGCCCATTTTTGAATTGGGTCTTTATATTTGGGGGGACTGATTGTTTTGAGTTCTTTATATATCCTTGATAATAGTCCTTTGTCTGAGGAACAGCTGGTAAAAATTTTTTCCCACATTGTAGATTGTCTCTTAGTTCTGCTGATGGTTTCTTTTGAAGTACAGAAGCTTTTTAGTAAGATGAGATCCCAGTTGTTGATTCTATCTGCTAGTTCCCGTGCTACTGAGGATTTGTTCATAAAGTCTTTTCCTATACCAATGTCTTCCAGAGTTCTGCCTAACTTTCTTCATGATTTTCAAGTAGAATTATTTTCCAAAATTAGTTTTTCTACAGTCAGCATCATATCAATAAGATAATATCTAATTATTCCTTAGGAACAATAAGTAAGGTAGCTTCAGAACAATATATGTCCATCTCTTCCCTTTAGACCTTCACAGTATTGTTGCATATATTTATTTTATATATTATACTATTTATATATACAATTTATATATTAACTATTTATTATATATATTATACTATTTATATATTAAGAAACTATTATATATTATACTATT
>NW_022900927.1:8317769-8347382 GCF_012274545.1 Fukomys damarensis
ATATTAACACATGTGTTCTTTAGGATTATATACATTTTTTTGTTGGTACTGGGAATTGAACTCAGGACCTTGCACTTGCCCAGGCTGGTGCAATGCCACTGTGATATATCCCTGGCCAAAGGATACATACATTTTAAATCCACAGTAGAGTGTTATTGTCTAAATAGAATTTTCTACATAAATATTTGCATATAAAACTAAATGTTCCATAAATATTAATTTTAAACAATCCCATCTTACTTAGGTACTTAATTTTTAGAACTTAGTTCTATGCCTTGCTTCCCTGGCTAGATTAAAAGAAGCATTTTGTTTAAAACACAACAAAACAGAAACAAAGATATTCAATCAAGTTCTGATACAATCTATTTTAATAAAAAGTAAGTTACTTTCTATTAAAGAAAGCTTAAAATATTTTCAACACCGGCACACAAAACTGGAATGTACTATAATGTACAACATTTTCCTAATGCTCTCTTAATTACATCTCAGGGGGAAAGTTACTGAAAACTACCATTTTGTGGCCTGATACTCTAAACTAATATTATATGTGTTTCTTTTACTCTTAGATATTTCTTTGGTGATGCCAAGTATGAATCAGATCATCATATTAGACCCATGAGATTTGGAAGGAAGTTGCACATTAACATGCAAGGTACATGACAGGGTGGCTCAGGCAGTACTAAAACTAGTGGCCTTGAGACCAAGAGTTTATTTGGGAAGTGGAGAACACAATAGGGTAGGAAAGTGGGGAAGTGATAGGAGTAAAAGAAGATAGCTAATAAATATTAGTTAAGTCTGCTACTCCATTAAGCAGCAGGAACTTAATTCTGGTGGGAATCTGGGAAGTAGCTCGACATACATGCCTCAGATTATCCCAGCCAAGAAAGCTGTAGTGTTTAATACTAACTCCTGCAAGGAGTTGTTTTGTGAGGGCTATTAATGTAGGAATGGGTGTATTGATTTCTTGGCACAGTGGTTTTTGGAAGCGTGAACTGGGACTTTCTGTGCTTCTGGGAATGGAATACGATTTGGTGTGGTGGAAGAAAGGAGGCTTCAGGGACAGAGATTCAGACACTGAGAGTGGAAACCAGTCAGAGCACAGTGAAGGGACTTCAAAGTCTGCTATACCAGTTACAGGTGGATAGGTACAACCCTTACAATAGCACACAGTGCCATATCTATCTATCTATCTATCTATCTATCTATCTATCTATCTATATCTATCTATCTATCTATCTATCTAATCTATCTATATCTTTATTTTATCTGTATTTTCATTTCATATTATTAATTTTCCCTTTTTATTATTTTATATCTTCAGGGTAAGTTATTAAACATTGTAGGTAGTCTTTACCGTTTGTTTTGACAAATGTTGCACTATGTGAGACTGTACATGACAGAAATGCATGAGGAGCTGTCATTCTAAGTTTTAACATTTGCTCTACTTTAAGATTTCTATTGATCTCTGTTTTTTCCCTCTGTAAAAATTTAAATATATTGTCTCAGTTAAGCTCTATTTAATTCCCTATGGCATAACTATGGTTTCTTTACCTAACGTTTCTTCACATGTTCATAAAAACAAAAACAAAACTGAACAGAAGAGTAGAATCTTTACTTTTACTATAATGTTTGTAATCCTGGAGAGGGTATTTTAACCTGTCATGCCTTAAATCTCTAAGCTGTAAAACAAGGATATTTCTCACAGGTAAGTTTTAAAAATATTACCTATTATTATGTCTCTTCTATATAAGTGAGCACATGTGTTATCTTTATTTTTACACAAATGGGACTACATGATACGAGCAGTTCTACTGGCTTATATATACCCATTTGCATAGTATTTCAGGCCTCTGTTAATGAATAATTTCAGTTTTACACTAGTTGTCACTATTAATAAGATTAAATATAATACCAAAATGAATTGAGAAATGGAGTATTTATATGTGGCTTTTGTCTTCTATTGTATTTTCTGATGTTCAGAGTTTAACATACATTTAGAATTTGTTCACTTTTGCTATAATGGTCTATATGCCTCTGGACTCTGAAGGTTATTGCTCACAAGTTCTTGAGTTATAAAGCATATATAGTTATAATCTACTGCATTTGTTAGAACTAGTTTTGTTTATAAGTAACAGAAATCAGAGCAGGGATTAAACTGTGGTATTTCTCTTTTATGTAAAAAAAATAAAATCTGGCCAGGCATAGTGGCACACACCTGTAATCCTGGCTACTCAAGAGGCTGGGGCAGGAAGATCAAAACTTTGAGTCCAGTGGCCGGGGATTTAGCTCAGCGGTTCGGTGGCCTGCCTTGCAAGCACAAGGACCCGAGTTCAAGAAATCAGAGCAGGGATTAAACTGTGGTATTTCTCTTTTATGTAAAAAAAATAAAATCTGGCCAGGCATAGTGGCACACACCTGTAATCCTGGCTACTCAAGAGGCTGGGGCAGGAAGATCAAAACTTTGAGTCCAGTGGCCGGGGATTTAGCTCAGCGGTTCGGTGGCCTGCCTTGCAAGCACAAGGACCCGAGTTCAATCCCCAGTGTCTATAAAATAAATAACTGAGGTGCAGCCCAGTGGTGGAGCACTTGCCTAACATGAGTTCATCCCCCCCGTACCACAAATAAATAAAATAAAAATCTGTGCATTGTATGTTCAGGGTACAACCTGTGAAGTTCAAGAAGGTTTAAGCTCCAGTCATCATATCTCTATTGTAGCCATCTGGAGAAAGAAAGGAACAAAGTAGAGGGGGCAGAAGCTGGGGGGACTATCTCTTTCTGAATTTACACATAGTAAATATACATAACGGAATTTACTATTTAAAGCTTTTTTTTTTTATTACCGGGGATGGAACTCGGGCCCTTGCCATTGCAAGGCAGGCAGCGGAACCACTGAGCAAAATCCCCAGCCCATATTTAAAGCATTTATAAGTTATAGTTAGTTCTATGGCATCAGTTCATGCATACTGTTGTGCAACCAACATCAGCATCCATCTCCACAAAACCTTCATCCTCCCAAAGAGACTCCATACCCATTAAACATTAACTCCCCACTTTCTATGAATTTGACTGTTCTTACTACTCTGTATAGGTAGAATCATACAGTTATGTGTCCTTTGGTGATTGGTTTATTTCATTAGCATAATATCAGTGTTCGTTTATGTTGCAGGATGTAACAGAATTTCTTTCCTTTTAAAGGCTGCATAATATTCCATTTACAGATATGCCACATTCTGTTTTCCTACTCATTCACTGATGCACACTTGGGTTGCTTCTCCTTTTTGATTATTGTAAGCAATGCTGCTACAAACATGATTGTACAATTATCTGTTGGCATCCCTTTAAACTCAAATAGAATTGGTAGACTGTACTGTAATTCTATTTTTTTTTTAGTACTGGGGACCGAACTTGGGACCTTTGCATTTGCTAGGCAGATGGTGGAGCCACTGAGCTAAATCCCCTGCCCCTGTAATTCTATTTTTAATTTGTTTAAAGACTAGCTGTACTGTCTTCCTTCATAGTATGCTATGGATACTACGTATACTGTAGTATACTATGTATACTATGTATAGTTCAATGTGCAATGCTGGAGAGTTCCAGTTTTTCTATAGCCTCAACACTTTTTTTCTGTTTTTTCTTTTAATAATAGCCATCCTAGTAAGAATGAAGTAGTAGTATCTCATTTTGGTGTTGATTTGCATCTCCCTAATGATTAATGATGTTGAGCACTTTTTCATGGGCTTTTTCAACAGTACTTGTGTATCTTCTTTGGAGATATGTCTATTCAACTCTTTATTCATATTTTAACTGGATTTTTCCTGTTGAGTTGTAAGAGTTCATTATATGTTCTAGATATAATCCATTATCAGATACATGCTTTGTAACATTTTCTCCCATTCTACAAGTTGCCTTTTCATTCTATTAAGAGTATCCTTTAATATACAAAAGTTCTTTATTTTGATGTAAATAAATTTATCTATTTTTTCTTTTATTGCCTATACTTTTGTGTCATATCCAGCTAATCATTTGCAAATCCAATCTCATGGATTCCCCCATTTTTTTTCTTCTAAGATTTTGTAGTTTTTGCTATATTATGAATAGATCTTTGATTCATTTCGAATTTTTATATGTGCTATAGGGTAAGGGTCCAACTTTCATCAATTGTTTGAAAGACACCAATTACCTTTTATAGAAAGAGGCCTGTAAATTGTTAAATTACACTTCTGCTTATATCCCATTGGCTAGAATTTATTCACAGAGATACAGTTAGCTGCAGGAAGGTGAGAAAATGAAATGGTTGGTATAAGCTTGTTATGGCTTATATCTAAATGTCCTTCCAAAGTATCATGAGCTTATAAGTAGGGCTTTTTGGACCTGGCTGGATCTAGGGTGTGTGATACTGGGATTAAAGGTGTGTGGTACTAAATTAGTCTACAGATTGAAATTAGCATAATTCTGTGTGGCATCACCCATAAGGCTGGTAGCCTGGATAGGATAAAAGGGAAAGGCAGGTTTGCTGCTGCTCCTGCTGCTTACTGCCTCTGCCTGCCATGCGATGGGCTGTTTCTTCTTTGTGATGTCCCAGTGTCATGCCACCCTGCCTTGGAGCCAGTTGACTGAAGCCTCTACAAACTGTGAGTCATATAAACCTGTCCTTCTTTAATTTTTGGTGTCCAGTATTTTTGATCAACAACAAGGATAGTAACTAAGACAAAGCTACTTTAAATGTTTAAAAATATTTTCCTTTTTATCTTTTTTCTACCTTTTCCTTTTCTTCTTTTCATTATCCTGAAGATGCTGTAAAAATAATGTCATATAGTAATACATTTTTAGATATCTGCATTAATTTTGAGAGCGGGGCAGTTGAAGCCTATGCAGGTCATATGTTATTATTATTTATTTTGGGGCAGGGGGTTTGAGACAGGGTCTCACTATGTAGTTGAGACTGACCTGGAACTAAGTATGTAGCCCAGGCTGGTCTTGAACTCATAGCGATCCTCCTGCCTCATCCTCCTGAGTGCTGGGATTACAGGTGTGTGCCACCACACCCGGCTTAGGTCATATATTCTTGAACACCTAGGATAATGTTCTAATAGAAATACATATAAATAGTGATGCAGGATGGAATAGTTTTTCAGAGCTTGTAAATATATCCCAGTGATATCAATCTTGCACCTGAGCCATAAGTAATTTTCTTCCATTATCTTGCCCAGGTACTTTAGTATTTTTTAAAAATTAAAGATGTATATATTTTTTTAAGTATCTCAGCATCATTTCTAATATTTTTCAGTGTACCTTCTAAACAATACTGGCTGATATGGAGTTTCACCTTCTTAAGAGCAATTTACCACATTTAACTTCTATTCCAAAGTTATTGACATGGAAATGAGTTTCCAGCCATTGCCTGGGCTATTCAAAACTGTTGCTCTCAGCAAGCCCGCTCAAGGAACAAGGTTTGGGAGCTTAGACTGGAGGGTAAGGTTTGGAATCACCAGGCAGACTCCAGGGAGGTTTCTGGAATGCTTCCACTTTATTCAGGAAATGCACAGGCTTATATAGGGACAACCATGGGGGAGGAGCATGGGAGGAGTATTTAACATTTGGTGGCAATACCTTATTGGAGGCACGGTGGAGTGATTTTTCTTGGGGGAGGCGAAGGAGTGATGGACTAGTGGCTGAGGTGTAGCCTGTTGGACCCAGCATCTATGCACGTAGGCAAGTTAGCTCAGCCTTAGCAAGGTCTCCGAGTTAGCTCAGGAGACAGGAGTGTGGCACACCTAGCCCAGCCAGGCTTGAACTTCTCCCACACAAAACAATTTCAGCTTTGGCATAGTGGCACATACTTGTAATTCCAACTACTGGGGGAGGCTGAGGCAGGAGGTCTGCAAGTGTGAGGCCAGTCTCAGCAGTTTAGCGAGACCCCGTCTCAGAACAAAATAAAAATTAAAAAATGGTTAGAGAGGGGCCGGGGATTTAGCTCAGCGGTTCGGTGGCCTGCCTTGCAAGCGCAAAGGACCTTTGTTCAATCCCCGGTAACAACAACAACAACAAAAAATGGTTAGAGACATATTTCAGAGTACAATGCCACCTAGAATGCACAAAGCACTTAGTTCAGTCCCAGTACCACAGAAAACAACAAACAATTTTATATTAAAATAATAGCAAATATTAAGTAACAAAGTAGTCACCAAATTTTTCTATTCAAAACCATGGAAGTGGAGTTTTCATACTACATATGAAGGATAAGTAGGAATTTCTGTTCAGCAGTTCAGATGAAAAAAATATGAAAAATATTTACAATTTATTTGTCTATCAGCCCTGAAAAATCATGCAGTTCATTTTTTAAAATTAGCATCTGAGATTTTATTGGTATTTATGCTATACTATTTCAAATTTGCATAAAGTGGCACCACTGAGAAATGAATGTATGAAGTATATAATCACTAAGTTTAGAAGTATTATAATTATCACTTTGGACAGTGCTGTGGATTAAACCCAGGGCTTCACTAGACTAAACAAGCGCTATACCACTGAGATATGTCCTCGGTCTCTAGAATCCTGTGGGGTTTTTTTGTTGTTGTTTTATTTTTTATGTTTTTTTTTCTTTTTTGTCTTTGGCATATTGGGAGTTGAACCTAGTGCTTTTACACTGAACTATATCCCCAGCTATTATAGCTCTATAATATATAATATATAATATTATTATAGCATCATCATCATCATCATCATTAATTATTGTCATAGTAGTAGTAGTAGTAGTAGTATTTTTAATTTTGGGAGAGGGACTCCTTAAATCAGTAAATTGCCCAGGCTGTGCTAAAACTTGTGATCCTCCTGTCTTAACCTCATACAGTGCTGGCATTATAGGCCTTCACCACCACACCCAGATTAGAAGTCCTATTTGTTTCGTGTGTTTCTTAAAGAAGCCTATTTGTCTTACGATAATAGAATAGAATTGGGAGTTACAGAGGAGTACAAGTGAAGCAGAATCGGCCATAGGTTGGTAATTATTGAAATGACAGGTACTTAGAAGTTTATTATGTTATTCTTTTATTGTATTATTCTTTTGTGTATGTTTAAAGATGTCCATAATAAAGAGTTTAAAGCAAATAAAGAAGGGCTGTTGTGTTAACATAAACCTTTACCTAATTACGGGAGAAGTTCAAAGCTGGCTGGGCCAGGTGCGCCACACTCCTGTCTCCTGAGCAAGCTCGGAGACCATGCTAAGGCTGAGCAAGCTTGCCTAAGTGCATAGACACTGGGTCTAACAGGCTACACCTCTGCCCTTAGTCCGTGACTCCTTCACCTTGCCCAAGAAAAATCACCCTACCATATGTCTACCCAATAAGATATCCCCCAGTGTTCTCCACTAATGTATGGATCATTAAATGCTCCTCCCATGCTCCTCCCCGATGGTTGTCCACACGTAAGCTATATAAGCCTGTGCATTTCCTAAATAAAGCGGAAGCGTTCCAGAAATCTCCCCGGAGTCTGCCTGGTGATTCTGCACCTTACCCTCACAGTCCAAGCTCCTGAACTGAACTCCGCGGACCAAACAGCAGACCACAACACCTAATTAGACTTTTCTCTCAGAAAAATAGGGGAAAAAAAGATGTAAGAAGGGGGTGAAGATTTAGCTCAGTGGCACCACACCTGCCTTGCAAGCACAAGGTCCTGAGTGCAATCTCCAGTACTGCAAAAAAAGTAAGAGCAAAGTAATAGATGTACCTTTGTACATCTTTTGAAAAGGACAGGTATTGTTTATGATGTTAACCAACCTGAAAGAAATGACATTTTTGCTTTCTGATGCTAAACTTGAACACCCAATGGCTTAATAGAAGCTTCCTGTAGAGGCAGTAAATACTGTGACAGTGTGTGCCATCTTAACGTCTGAACAAGAGCTCTAATGTTGGTGATGTAGCCGTAGGTGGAGGCCTGTGAGTAATTCCTACTGATGAACAGGAGCCAAGAAGAGAAATTATACTTGCTACTAGGATTAACGCAAACCTTGCCCTCTGGACTCATAAAGTTGTTTCTTCTTGCTGACACCTGAGCTGTTGATCACATCTCCTTTAGGCTTTTACTATATCAGTTATTCCCTTTTTTCATTTATTTAGCCTTTCAGTCCATTAGTCTCACCCCTAAGAGCATATGTGTCCATATCTTCCATAACTTCCCATCTCCCTCTACTAAGATGGCTCTACCTTTTTCCTTCCCTTCTTAAACAATTGCTTCAAAATAATAGTATTATATCCTGTTTTCCAATTTTCTCTCTCTGCAGTAATTAGACTTCTGTACTAACCTATTCCTAAAACTGCAGTGGTTAAAAAAACAAAAAACAAAATACAACCATCTGGGCATTGTGGCATATGCCTATAATCCCAGTATTCAGAAGGCTGAGGCAGGAACATTGCCTCCAGTTTGGGGGCAGCCTGGGCTACATAACAAGATCCTGTCTCAAAACAAAACAACCCTCCAACAAAACAATCAAAAGAAACTACTAATTTCCTAATTAATCCAGTGGCCAGTTTGAAGTTTTGCCTCATTGTGAACCAGACACAGTTTTATGTGCTATGTAAATATTAGTTTATTTAAACCTATAACAACCCTTCTAGGAAGGCAAAATTATTATTCTTTCCATTTTGAAGACAAAACAGAAGCTGAGAGGAGCGAGGAAAGGAAAGAAGAAGGAAGGTGGGTGTGGAAGAAGGAAGAGGAAGGAGAAGGAGGAGATTGAGTAACTTGCCCAGCGCCATTTTTCACCCATCATCTACTTCTATGCTCCATTAGTGTTTCTGTTTGTTTGATGGCTTGGTTTCAGAAATAATGGTTGTCGTAGGTAGAATAATGTTCCACCATCTGAAAAAGATGTCTCTGTCCTGATGCCCAGATCCTGTGACTATATTTGAGGTTATAATCAGCTGGTAAGCAGACTATTCAGGGGAGCCCATGTAGCCACAGTGTCCTTAACCGTGGAAGATGAGACAGAAGATGAGATCGGGCACATTCAGGGTGGTATGGCTGTAGACAAGACGAGACAGAAGAGAAAGTCAGAGGAGGCAATGTGAAGACAGAAAACAAGGCCAGAGTGAGAATCTGAGAGCCAGGTGTGACTCACTCCTGGAGGCTGTGAAGACTGAGTAAGAGGCTGCAGCTGAGGAATGTGGATGGTTTCTAGATGTCGGAAAAACCCAGGGAACCAGTTCTCTCCTAGAGCCTCCAGAAAGGAATGCTGCTGAGCTAACATTTGGATGTTAGATGAGTAAGATACACTCTGGACTTCTATACCCACAGAACTATAATAGATTTGTGTTGTGTTAAGCCATCAAAGTTTGGGTAATTTTTTAATAACACTAATAGAAAACTTACACACAAACTCTTTTAGTCATCTCCTTTTGACCCCATTAAAGTTGGTGTTCTGTTATATTTATGTCTTCAGGGCAACTTTATCAATTCTCATAGTCTTAACCCCTATCTAAACCACGTCTCCCAAATCTCTACTTCTAACCCGTACAAAACCCTGAATTTGGGATGTGTGCTATGTACAGCAGCCTAAGGCACTTTGCTTTAGTACCTAACAGGCAACTCAAACTTACTGTAAAGCTTCCCCTTTGACTTATAGAACTTGAATTTCTGGCTTGTAAGCCAAGTGAGAACCAAATCAAATTCAATGGTTAGGTTCATTGTTGACCTTATGAAAAATTGGATTCATTTCTCATCCAATTCAATTTGTGACCAGAATCATGGAAAGAATTAAGTTTATGAACTGAGGTACCACCATATACAGAGTCCACCAAAAAAATATATACACACTCCAGGAAAAGAAAAATAATATTCTTAAAAAAAATAGATGGTGTTATCCTTTATGGGGGACCCTAGAAGATGCTGAATATCACAGAAAACCCACTACACTGCTGGCCCTGATGGAAGAAATTGAAAATGCATGCGCACTGATTTCAATGACTAAGGTTACCCAAGCAGCAGCTCATTGTACTAATAAATGTCTGGAAGCAAATGGCCACCACTTGGACACTTCTTGTAACTGTAGAGGCCAAAGGTAACTTGTATTAATTTCATGATGTCTCAGTAAATTTAGTATTACAGTATTTATACAAGTTTTTCTTTTCCTGAATTATGTATTATACATTTTTGGTGGACTCTATGTATATATCACATACATACAGATAGATGGAGATAGATAGATACTCAGAAGTCATTGTTCAGTCTTTTACTCACCCTGTAAAACACTACAGGAGATAAGTCTTGTTGATTTTATCTCTTTATACCATTTCATTCTCTCTATCCCATCGCCAGCCCTCTACTACATTACTTGCCTGATTAGTTATCTTTACTTTCCTGGATTTTAACAATAGCATTCTTACTGTTGACTTTTTGCTTAACCTAAGCCCATCCACTCACTCCTTCTTAACTATTTTCCATGTGGCGACCAGAGGTACTTCTCAAAACACAAATCTAATCATGTTACTTCATTTCTTAAGTCTCCAGTGTTTACTCATTCCCTCAAATACAAAACAAGGCCAAAAAAGATCTGGCCCCAGCCTAACTCTCCAGCGTGGTTCCTTGACAAGCTGTGCTATATAATGCCTTGTGCCTTTGTACCACTATTCTCATTGTTTGGGATAGTCCTCGCATTTTCTAGCTGCTATCACCTCAAGCACTACCTCACCCATGAAGCCTTACTTGCTCTTCCCAAATAGAATTAAAGGCACATTCTCTTTTGTTTTCCTCTACATCACCATCAGCGTACTGTTATGTTTATTTTTCTGTCTTGCTTTCCCAATAAACTTTGAGCTCTTTATGAATAAGAAGCATATTTTATTCACCTCTATCTTCCTAGAATCTAGCATAAAGCCAACTATATATGAAACACATATTAATTGAATACAAAGAGGTTTTCTTTGACTAGAGCCAGAGGGAAGCAGAAGGGCTCTCACAAAACTTGTGCTTCTTGGAGTTTATAATAAAATTCTGTTAAAGTAGATAATGCTGTGAAATTCTTTTGTAATCCTTTGATTGTAGACCAGACACTGATTTGGAAAAATAAGTCAGCACTCCCTGTGTCTAGTCTAGGGTTTAGTGTACAATCCATGGTTAAGAAAGATGTATTAAACAGTTGAAAATACAAATTGATGAAGAAAGAGAGTCAGTCACTTCCTTCATGAGTGGAGGTATATTAATTGGGAAGGAGAAGTGGAATTTAGGTATTATTGCAAGGAGCAATGTCAAGAATAAAGACACAGAAGTAGGATCATACCAGTTTAAAGAAACAAAAACAATAGATGGTATAAAAGATGATGTCCAGGTAATGAAAGATTGAGGTAAAGGCAAGGAGATGTGTAAACAGACAAATCTGGAAGGCAAGGATATAGTTCAATGATTCAGATGTGAGCTGATGAAGGCTGGATTAGGATGGAAAAAAAGATATGTGAAAGATGAAGGAAGGATCCTCTAGAGAAGTTAGTGACTCCATAAATAGAGAGAAAAGAATGAAGAGCGATTCCAAGATTTTAAGCCTCAGAGAAATGACCAAATTAAGTAAGCCCAGAATCAGATGCTAGCTTTTCAATAAAATGCAAGCATTGGTTTTCTCAGTAGTTTTATAAAATCAAGACAGTTAAAAGGGATCATGACCATTTTAGGAGTCAGATTAAGATAATCAGATTTTTCTATAAACCTTGCAATTGTTATTTATTGTAATCTATAAAGATTATCATAGTTGGTTAACAGAGAACTTGAGAAATACATAAAGCCAAAATTATCCATAATTGAATCATAGAAGTCTATCATCTGGGTAATTTTTGATCTGTAAATATGTATTGCATTATACATATTATTGTTTTTCAATTAAAAATATCATTTCTTTACTGACAATCTTTGACTTTTTTAAAAAAGTTAGTGTAAATAATACATATATATTTCCAGTTTTCCAAAAATATTCAAATAGCACCTATTTATGTACTTTTACACAGGATATTTCATCCTCAACTCTTATCAGTTTCATTCTTCTAAAATAACCATTCTTAGAAGGCTGATGTATTTATTTATAGAACATTTTCAGTACATAATTCTATTTATGCATATTTGTATTTATAAATATTTATTATCTATACAGAAGTATAACTGTATGTTGTGTATATTGGTCTCATGTATGCTTATACAAATAAATATTCATGTACAACATGATTATAATTTCCTCAGAATAGTCCATATTATGAATGTGTCATAACTTAGTTAGTTGCTGAACCTCTAAGTTGTTTTCATTTTTTCACTTAAAAATTATGCAACAAAGGACATCCTTTTCTTGATTCTGTCTTTATTGGGAATTTTCATGTTTTATTGTTAAGCATATTTGTTTAGATACATATTCTTTGCCATGATGGAGTAGGTTTCTTCTATCCCTAGTTTACTAAGATTTTAAAATTATGAATAGTTGCCAATTTTAGCAAATGCTTGTTTTGGTTTCCATTGAGATGACATTACTGTTTGACCTGGGAGTGTGATAAATCATATGTTAATAGGTAATCCTCATTGCATGCCTGCATTAGTCTTTCTTGGTAAATTAGCCTCTTAATAATTAACCATTGAGCTTCATTTATTCATATTTTATTTCAGATTTCAGTCATTTGTTGGTATTTTTAACTTGACCAGGAACTGGCTTCTAGATGTTTAAAGGATGTGTTGCTGCAAATATCAGAGGCCTGTAAATAGACACACACGTGGCAACCTAGGAATCTGGGATGTATTCCACAATGCTCTTGTAATAAGTAACTGCTGTAGTCCTTATTAAAAATAGGAAAGAGGTTTTCCAACCCCTCTTGGGCCAAGTGATCCTGTCTCTCTCTCTTTTTTTTTTTTTTTGGTACCAGGGATTGAACGCGGGTCCTTACGCTTGCAAGGCAGGCCACTGAACCACTGAACTAAATCCCCAGTCCATCCTGTGTCTTTTCAAGCCTCTAATTTGGAAAGCAGTACCCCTCCATCCAATTCCAAAGTGCAAGACACTTTCAGAGAAAGCAGTTCTCTCACGTTTCTTTAAGATTGGTCAACTGGGAATTATCTCAGCTACTTTTTGAAGAAAGGCAGGAAATAAACACATTAGAATTAAGTTAGCACTAGAGTTCATTTGGACATCTTGTGTCCCAAGTGAGTTTTATGTAGAAAACTTAAGATAATTCTTATTAGCAGTTCAATTTTAAAAAGCTTAATTAAGGTAAAAATACATTTATTTTTATAAATTACAATGTGTATGAGAAACAGTGCTATTTTGAGAAAGGGGCATAGCTCAAAGAGTAGAGTACTTGTCCAGAATAGGAAAGGTCCTGGGTTTGATCCCCAGCAACACTAAAAAATTTTTTTGTTTTGTCTTTTTAAGGTAACTTTCCTTCACATCCCTAGGATTGATAGAGCCTGAGAGGAATCAGGGAAAATATTGTTTGCATTAGCTAGAAAAAGCCCATTCTGTGGCTAAAATATAAACATTTCTTGAAAAATGTTTTTCTTTAAAGAGATATGGGTGAGTTAGATTCATCTTGTGACAATCATTTTGAAGCATATTTTCCCTGTGGGAATCCTTGAAAATAGTATCCTTTATTTCTCTGCCCCTAAGTATGACCATGGCCCTCTTTATTAAGTCATTTTTCAAATGGAGTTAAATGAATTGATAGTCAGGTGTGGTGGCACAAGCCTATAATCCGAGCACTCAGGAGGCAGAGGCAGGAGGATTGCCATGAGTTTGAGGCCAGCCTGGGCTACATGAGTTCAAGGCTAGCCTGAACTACAAAGTGAGACTCTATCTAAAAACTCTTTATACATATATATACATACATATATATATATATATATATATATGTATGTATATATATGTGTGTGTAAAATATTTGGGCTATGTCTGGAACATAGTAATTCTTTAATAAATGTTAGCTGTTTATTACATTTATAAATAGCTTCTGGCATGACTCCCAGTGATCCTGACTTTCTGGTATTTTTGCTATTCTGAAATCCCTTCCAATTTTTACATGGGTTGGACTAAATGACTGATTCTGATGATAGAATATAGCAAGAGTGATGGGTTTCACTTCTGTGATGATGGTACAATAGATGGTGACTTCCAGTTGTGTTAAAATCTATTTTTCCTTTCTAGCTTACATATTTTGCAAGCCTCTGAGGTAAAGAGAACCACATGATAAAGAATTGAGGGTAATTTCTGCTCAGCAGCCTACAAGGAACTACATCCTATTAATACCCTGTTGTGAGCTTGGAGCGGGTATTTCTTCATTCAAACCTGGAAATGGGGCTGGGATTTAGCTCAGTGGTTCCCGCACCTGCCTTGCAAGCCTGAGGACCAGAGTTCAATCCCTGGTACCAAAAACAAAACACCTGGAAATGATTATAGCTCCAGGGTTTACTTTTTTTTTTTTTTTTTTTTTTTTAACTGCAGCATATAAAAGACTGTAAAGCAGAAGACCCAACTAATTTGGGTCCCAATTCCTGGCCCACAGAAACTTGTTTTTGTTTCAATCCACTAAGATTGGAGGTAATTTGTTATGCAACAATAAATAATAATACAATTTCTATTATTCTTAGCATTGAGTTAAGGCAGTAGATGCAGATGGCCTGCATTTGAAGCCCACCCATATACTAGATGTTTGATCATATGTAAATTATGGGTGCTCCTGGACTTAGGATGAAGTTAAGTCCCAATAAACCTATTGTAAGTTGAAAATATTGTGGGTCAACAATGCATATCATAGCTAAGCCACGCAGCTCACTGTAGGGCATCTGTTGTTTGCCCTCATGGCAACTGCAACTCAGTGGCACTCCCCAGCATCCTGAGAGAACATCATATGTAATAGCACTAGGGTAAATTCAAACTTTCAACTTGAATTTTAATAAATGCATATTTTTTCATATTATCATAAAGTTGAAAATCATGTTGACTTGTAAGTCAGGGGCCATCTGTACTTTCCTCATCTATAGGAGGAAGATGATAATAGCTGTAAAGAGTCAATGAATACATATAAAATCCCCACACATGGTGAGTTTAATATCGCTTGGTTGCTGTTTTTATGGAGTGGGAACCAGTTCACGGACCTTGTTACATTAGCCATGAGCTCTCTGGGTTCTTGTTTGTCTTTTGCCAACCAAAACTGCTTTCTAGTTTTAGTTTATAAGTACATTTAGCCCTGGGTTGAAGTGAGAGACAGAAAGAATAATTGTTTCTACATTATTGCATGAGGAGAAATGGGAAATCCTTTCAGGTAAGTTTTCTTAAAGAAATTGGTTTAGTTCTTTGAAAGAGAAGTGAAATTCCATGCCACCTTGTGCTGCACCCTGAAATCCTGCCTTCTACTTACAGAAACTATGGTGCACAGGACCGTGAACCCTTAGTTTACACTCACAGTTCTTATGTGGCAGGCTTAGGGCAGACCTACAATCAAATTCAGTTCTAGTAGTCCAATAAAAAGCTGGGCAGAATTGGGCCGGGGATTTAGCTCAGCAGTTCGGTGGTGCTGCCTTGCAAGCACAAGGACCTGAGTTTAATCCCCGGTACCAAAAAAAAAAAAAAGCTGGGCTGAGACAAGGTCTAAAGAATAATTTCAGTGGGTAAGAAATTTAATGTTTGCTAATTCAAAATCAGTCAGAGGAAAGCTTGAGAACAAAGAGGTCAATTTTTGAGACAAAATTAGGTGCCAAACACCTCAAAAGAACAAAACTTACACATTGCATTTGTATAGCATTCAGACTTTACAAAAGGTTTTCACCTAGTATTTTACTACACCCTTAAAATAACTACATAAAACAATGCTAATGTTTTATACTTATTTTGACACAAGATAGTGATTGATATATGTTCACCTATGTTTATAGTGGCATTGTAACAGCTAAAACTTGGAAACAACCCAAATGCCCATCAACTGGAGACCAAATAAAGAAGATGTGGTTTTTCTATAAAATGGAGTACTACTTGGCCATAAAGAATGAGAAACTAGAGACATTTATAGTTAAAAATGGAGTACTACTTGGCCATAAAGAATGAGAAACTAGAGACATTTATAGTTAAATGGATGCACATTGGGGCCATACTCTTAAGTGAATAAATAGGATACAATTAAGTAAATACCGAATAGTTTTTCTTTTCTTTTTTTTTGGTACCAGGGATCGAACTTGGCAGGCGTCAGAACCACTGAGCTAAATCCCCAGCCCTCCAAATAGTTTTTCTAGTGTAAGAAACTAAAACTGTAAATAAGGTTTAAATGGTATAATTGATACTATGAAATAAGAAGAAAATGGATAAAGGGGAAGTGAGAAGGGTAGGGGAAAGGAAATAAGGGAAAAGAAAAAATGTTAAAAAAGATAAAATGGAAACAAAGTCTTTGTAAATAGGGAGGGGTGAAGGGGTGAAGGGGTGAAAGGAGGGCAGGGGTATGGGGAAAAATAAGAATCAAGAATATCATGTAAAGGTACAAGATCCCAGTGATGAATGTAACTGTATTGTTTGCTTTAAAGGTGCCAATAAACTTAATGGGGGAAAAAAAGAAAGTAAGAGGGGTTAAGTTACTTACATCCTGCCGCTAAGTAGGATGCAATCCAAAATTTCTTCCAGTATGATAGAACATTTGGTCTGCTGTAGCTGTCGGCTTATTTTTTTCAGTTTCAATATCATTCAAGGTAGAATTATTTAGGACCAAATTTTCTTGGCTAGGAATATATCCAACCTGAGCAAAATACAGCAGACACCTGTGGACATGGAGTTTGAAGTCCAAGTTCCAAGTAGGTTTACTTTATCTCAGTTAATAAACTTGTTTTTCTCCAAAATCCTGTTTAGCAGCTATTTTGTGATATTTTCCCGAGTTCCCTGAAATCTTTTGCTAAAAATTGAATAAAAAATGTTACAAGGACATTCACAATGGAGATTCCCTGTTAAAAAAATCATCCTGTATTACCTACCTAAGATATTTTTACAGTATGACTTTGGTATGATTTCAGTATAGAAAAATCATTTTGGTATCATGAGAGAAATGGTCCTGGAACTTTTTATAAGTGATAGCCATATATAATATTAGAATGTAAGGGATTTCTTCTAACCTTACATTTATCCTTTGGAAGCAAATAGTATACACATCAGCATTATCTTTCTTTGCTAAATATTATATACAAATAATTTCTTTGGTCTTTCTTGTGAGTATATATGTGTGGTGTTGGGAATCTTACCAAATATTAGGGCCTCACACATGCTAAGTAAGCACTTTACCACTGATCCACACCTATTGCCCTGTATCAATAACCTTTATGAATGCTCCATTAATGTTAAATGTTAACAATGTACCTAAGACCCAGAGCCTTCCTTAGGTACCATAGTCAAGAAAAGGCGATACATTGTCATGTCTCAAATTAAGATTGTTTCCACTCATACTAATACTCAGTATACTCTTGATGTAACCAGCTGGGTGTTGCTCACTGGAGCTTCCTATTTTGAGGTGCCATTACAGCCTCAGGATTTCAGGCCTTTCTATGCCAGACGCTATGCCAGATTCTCTGGGGAAATAGAATCTCAGTAGGGGAGATCATATGCAAACACATTTATTCACTGAGCAATTATAAACCATGTTTATGGAGCTTATATTCTATGGGAGACTCCAGTAAGCAAGACAATGAAGGTAAATTTATATGGTGGGAAGTGCTTAGGACTTAAGAAATTAGAGGGTTTTAAAGGGAAGTTGTTCCAAAAATTCAGATAAATAGTCTGGGGCAGGCCTCATTGAGAAGGTGAATTTTGGGTAAAGAACTGAGGGAAAAGTCTAAGCAGTAGAATGGAAGTGATAGTGAGAATTTATAGAAAGTACTTTAGAAGCACATGCTTTAATGGCAGTCAATCCTCATATAAATTTATATTCCAGGCAGTGCTGAAAGAACTCTGTCTAGATTAATTCATTGGCTTTGGGTTTGGGGTTGAGAAAGAGATCAGGAAAGGCTGTTACGGGGCTGTGACATTTAAGTTGTCCCTAAGCAATGACTGTGAATGATGCCAGATGCTGGGATGTAGTAAGAGAAACTGAGACAAATAAGAAACATGCAAAGTTCAGAGACAAAAATTTCCTTGGTGCGACAGGACAATGTGGCCAGGAGTCAAACTCAATGTAACGGTACCTTGATAATTTCTCTCTCTCTCTCTCTTTTTTTTTTTTTTTTTTTTTTTTTTTTTTTTTTTTTTTTTTTTTTTTTTTTTTTTTTTTTTGGTACCAGGGATTGAACTCAGGGCCTTACACTTACCAGGATGGTGGGATGCCACTGAGCTACATCCCTGGCCCCAAGCTTTGATAATTTCTAAGGGAAAAAAATCTGTCTTTTTGAAGATGACATAGCATAAAAGGATGGGAAGGAAAAGTTTATATTAGAAAGAATCTTAAAGTCTAGGCTTTGCCAGAGACAGAGAAAAACACTTCCATGCAACCCTTGCTCAAGGATTCAAAGAATTAAGTAGTAGAAAAGGCACAGTCTCATTCCCATCACCCCTTTTTCTAATGAGCCATAGATGATTGGCTCAAATCATCTAAGTGGCTACCTCTTTACCAACTTTGGAAGTGTCACCTATATATATGGAACATCCCGGCCTTCTCATTTTTGTGCCTATGCCAGGTTGATTTTCAATGACTTTTTAAAAAAATGCTTCATAAATTTTCTTATAATTTTTTTCCCCAAACTAACTTTATAGTGTTTTGTGCCTCTTGCTGAATACTACACTAAGGAAATGCTCCCTATCTACACGCTTCTTTGAAAGTTGTCAGTATAAAAGACAATGGCAATTGAAATAACTTAATGCCATTACACTAGCAAGATCAAAATGATGCTCTCACAATTTTTATTACAAATGTCAGAGAATAGAAAGAGGCTTTGCTCATGAGATTCAGAGGTTGTTAAAGGACAACAGATTGTTCTTCTGAAGTTGTATAGAGAGCTGCCTAATCCTTAGCAGTATTTTAATATAACAAATACACTTAGATGTAGGAAAAAAGGATTTATTCTTTTGAATGCTCTTATTTTTTAAAAATATGAATGTCTCAGAATTTATTCAAGTCACATAATTTATTGACTATAGAACAAAAAGCTTGATCAATGGCATAAGTAGATGACTTTTTGGAATGAAAATAAGGAATTTGACCTTATGTCTCAGTTTATGAATATGCTAATAACCATTAACTTGTTCTGTTTTATGGGTTTTTGTTCCAGCAGCTCTTTAAGAACTTTGAAATGGCAATTTGCCAGGTGAATTAGTGTCTCTCTAAAGTAGGTTACAGTTGTAATAATATTTGGGTAATAAAAAAAATTATAAGCAGAGGCTAGAGGAGGTAAGGAGAAAGTCATTTCGAGATTTGTCCTTGTCTACATTTTTTTTGTACTAAAACCAAACATATCATAACCATGATTTGTGCAGCATGTTAATTTTGAATTATACAAATAATTTTAAGATTTAAAAAGATTAAAATATTAGCCTTAAGCTATTATAAACAGCAACATTGCCAGCATTGCATACACTGAAATTATAGAATAATCAAAGTGAATAAGTTATTAAATCAGAAGAAGAAATCTCTACCAAATAAACTGTAATTTGATATTGAAATGAATAGCATATAATCCATAGAGTTCCTTGCTCATTTCCTTTCTCTTCACTCACTTCTCTGTTCCCCGGGTACCTGTAGCTATTATCCATGAGTTGGTCATTGCTAAATCTTATCCTCCGTCTGGTTTCTGTCATGAGTTTCAGACTTATATTATCATTGACTGCATCCCTCTAGATTGAGAAAGATAAAAGGCAACATTTCCACAAACATTTTCCTCTTCTTTCCCCTCCTAAATTTTTGGTCAGTGGCCCCACAGTTCATCTTGGTGCTCAAGGTGGAAACCTGGGACGAATACTGACTGAAAACCCCTCTCACTCAATCTCCATGTCCTATTAGACAGGTCCATTCTACCTTTTAGTAGTCTCTAGATTTATCTCATCTCTATTTTTATTGCCACTGCCACACTCCCATCTCTCATCGTTTCTCACATACATTCTTGTCTATACATTCTTGTCCTTCCAACCTATGCTTCAGTCAGAGTGACCTTTCTAAAATGTAAATCTGATTGTGTCATCCTCACACATATCCCAAATCTTGTCATCACTTACAAGGTAAAGCTATAAAATGTTTAGTCCTTGTCTCACTGTTACTAGCCTGTAGCATTTTGTTTTTAGCAGCTACGTTGGATGACTCATGATCCCTTAAATGATTCTCTGTTTCTACATACCACCTTCTGGAATGTTTTTCTTTTATTCTTCATTCAGAGGCCGGGATATAACTCAGTGGTTCTGCTGCCTGCCTTGTAAGCACA
The DNA here is from genome assembly GCF_012274545.1 of Fukomys damarensis. NCBI lineage: Eukaryota > Metazoa > Chordata > Mammalia > Rodentia > Bathyergidae > Fukomys > Fukomys damarensis. The sequence goes on from NW_022900927.1 coordinate 8,338,158, forward strand.
AGGTCCTGAGTTCGATCCCTGGTACCAAAAAAAAAAACAAAAACAAAATACATGGTGAATGTGTAAATAACAAGCATTACAGTAAAAGACACATTAACATGAATGCCCTTCATTCAGAAAACTGCTGAGCATCCTTTGAGACTCAGCCCTAATATGGCACCCTTTAATAAGCTTCTTTGCATCCACAAGCAGTGTGGCATATTCTCTCTTCCATTAGTGCTCAGTAAGTATTCCTAACATGCTACATAACTCACATGGTTGTAATTATTGGTTCATGTTTCCTTCTCTAAAACATGACTCTGCAAAACCAAAACAATGCTCATTTTTATATACCCAGTGCCTATGAAACAGCCAATAAATTTATGGAGTCACACTAGACACCAAGCACTATGGTAGGCACCCGTTACCAAGATAACTAATAAAGCTTAGGACTCAGCATATCACATATCCACATATATATGCACTAACACTTTCATCCATCCCTCTGGCACTTGTTGAGTGCCTAGTAAGTGCCAACACTGTTTTCTGACAGTGAACAAAACAGCAGAATCTCTGTTGCTATAAAGCTTATAATCTATAAGAAATAGACAACAGAAGTGGAAGCACATTAATTATTACAAACTATGAGGACTCTATGAAGGACAAGAATATGGTATTACAAGAGAGAAAATGATTTAAGGAAAGTTCCTTTGCTTGAATGGACAGGAAAGGCCACTCTAAAGAAATGGCAAGCAGGAGACAACAGGCCGTAACTGTTTAACAGGTAGATGAATGAAATAGAGCAAAGTTGTAAGTGATTTTCCCACAGAAGTGTATTTCTTTTGTCTTTAGCTTGTCAGAAACCAGCAGAATTCAGTAGTTTAATATTCATAGCTGTTGAAGTTTTTGAAAGTTGGAAATTGTTACCAGGGCTATGGCCAGAAAAAGAGAAAAGGAGGATGTCTTGAGGCTCTCTTTCTGGGATTTGAATCAATGAAGAGCTCAATAGGTCCAGAGGAGATTTTCCTAGGAAGGTTTTTTTAGCCAAACAACTTTACTGAGAACTGAGGCTACTAGCTGACAACTGTTGGATTTCTTTACTTTGCCACTCCCCCATTTTTTCTTGTCTTGTTAAAGACATACTCTGCTGAATAGCTCAGCCTCCTGGCTTTATGTGATAATTTCTTGCTACTGCAATGTCTGACTTTCTTTCTTTTTTTTTTTTTTTTTTTTTTTTTTTTCTGCTATTTCTTCTTCACTTCCTCCATACCTATAAAAATCTTTTGTCTTCCTGTTTTTGCCTATCTCTATTTCACCATAAGTCTTTATTGCTATACATTATTTTATTATTTCTATTTTACTGATGACATTTTATTATTTATCTTACTTTTATTTCTACTTTTTGTTTTTGGCTGTTTTGTGTTTTAACTTTTAAATTGTTGCTCCTACTCATACTTTATATTTCATTTATTTTTAAGTCCAATATTTAATGTTCTTGATTCTAATAATTTGTATTGTGTTTTTAATTTAGCTTAATTTTTATTTTGTTTTGTATTTCATTTCTCATGGCTTTTAAAGTAAGGGGAAATATTTGTTCATTAATAAAACTTGCCAGCTATATAAAAGTATAGAGGAGAAAGTAAAATTTACTTCTAATTCCACCATCTTGAAATAATCACTATTAAGGTGATATGTATGAAAATACATTTCAGAGATAATATTTGCATATATTACATATTATATGGTAGGTGTATTATATTGTTTTAAAATTTTTATTATTTTTGGGTTTTTTGTGTGTATGTGTTTATGTTTTAAAAATAAGATCAGTGTTATTTAGAGCTTTGTATCTTGCTTTTTATTTAAACTTATATTCAGGTTATTTTACTATATCATAATATTCCTGAAAAATTACTTAATGGAATTCTAAAATATTTGCCTTCTTAAGCATTTTGAATTGATTTGGACAGTCTACCCTCCCTTGATTAAAAAAGGAGTTGACTTACTCAGAGACATGCTGAAGGAGTTCTAAGTTCCTGTGCTTAGCCTTTTGGATGTATCATCCTAGTGGTCTACATTTTGGATATTTGAGTTTGCTAGATTCCCCATATCAGAAATAGTCCCATTTCTTATCTTTGCAAAGTATGTTGTCATAGAAAGCAAGACAGAGTAGAAGGTTATAAAAACCAAATAGATTCACCAGGATGGCAGTGTGGTAATTTGTAGAGTAAGTGGCTTATGAACTCCAGTAGTAACTTGAAATGGGAGTCTAAGCACTGCTTGTAATAGTTGTGCCCAGAAAGGCCTGCTCAGACAGCATTTGTGGGGCCCAGCCAGAGGCCAATGTGGACACAACAGGTAAGGGCAGGCAGGCCCCAGCCATAGGCCCACTGGGATAGCAGTGCAGCACAGGGATCCAGAAGGCCATCATTCTGAGTCCAGGAACAGGCACAATGGTGAGCAATAGAGAGAGGGCCTCTCTCAGGCTTTCTGAGAATTGAAGCCCACTGGGTGAACAAAGAGTCACCTCGATAAAGGTACAGCGGACTGCAGCTGTTGGTGAGTTGTTGGGGTTAACACCTCCTAACAGAACCAAGACTTCCTGTGGGAGAAGGGCAGCTTGAAACTGCAGAGGGCAGAGTTCAAACTCAAAGGAGGTCAGGCAGCTCAGTTTCAGCCTCACAGCCAGAAAGCAGCCTGAACTTCAGTGGGCTATGGCTGGCTCACTGAGATCATTGACACAGATCTGTATACTACCCACATTGTTCACAAGTGACAACAGAGACACACCTTGAAGGGGACTTTTTTTGTCTTCTTTTTCTCCTTAATTTCTTGTCTTTCTTGTTCCTGTTTTTGTCCTATTTTTTCTTCACTGTTATTTTTATAGGAGCAAGAATATAGTTTCTAGTTTTTCTGTTGCTGTTTGTTCTAGTCTTTTTTCTGTTCCTTCCTCCTTTCTATTCCTTCTGACTTCACCAGTTTCCCAAAGTTTGCCTAATCTTCCTATATCCTCTAGCCTTCTATCCTTTCTCTCTCCTTATATTTCTTTATCCCCCAACTTTTCCTAAATCTCCCCAGAGGGACAAATTCTCTATACTGAAGGGCTTATTTGTTGCAAATTTATTTCTGGTTGTTTCTGGATTTCAATATAAAACCACAAGTCTAGGTCAGGTGGTCAGAGATGGTAGATTAACAATTACCACAGTTTGCCATTTTCTAGGCTCTGTTTGATACTATTGTTGATGCTGATTGTATTACTTTGGCCATGGTGATGAGATTGGTCTAGTCAGTTGTCCTTGCTGTAGTTATACCAAGACTGAGATTCCCTAAGGGCTATTATAGGCTCAAAACACAAGGACCAGCTAAATCTGGAAGACAGTCCAAGAAGTGGCCATTCCCCAAGGGCTCTAAATACCAGCAATAAAGATACTTGTTATAAGCAAGTATCAAATTAAACCAAAAACTTCAACAATAACAAAAAATAAAAATAAAACACTTAAACAAGATGCAAAACCAGACTTCCAGATTACCAAAGGGAAAGGGTGAGATGGAACAATCCAAAACTCAACCCCTAGACTCCCTGAACTGGCAATAAAAGAGCATCTGGAAAAAATGAAATCAGAAATAATTTCTGAGATAACCACAGAGATGGTGACCATAGTGAAAGGCATGATTAATAACTCTAGAGAAGACATAGATTAAAAAAAAATAGAGGAGCTCAGGAACAAGAAGTAATCCCAGTATAGGAAACAAATGGAATACATAAAACAGATTCAAACTGGCATCCAGGAGATTAAAAACTCCATTGAAAGTTTACATCACAGAATGAGCCAATGTGAGGACACAATATCAGACATAGAAGACAGAATTGTGGTTAATGACCAGGAAAGAAAAAAAAATTAAATAGCTAGGGACCATGAGAAAGCAGCCCAGCAACTGCTAGATGATGCAAAAAAGAATAACACAAGGTGGATTGGAGTCAATGAAGAAACAGGAGAAAGTGCAAATGACATTAAAAAAAAAAAACTTCACAGAAGTAAAGGCAGAAAACTTCCCAAGCAGGGGAAAGGAATTTGACAAAGGAATTTGACATACAGAGAGTGAGGCATATAGGACTTAATAAAACAAACAAACAAAAAATACACCTAGGAAGATAATAGTCAAGATTCCAGAAATTCAACAAAAAAACAAAATATTGTAAACAGCTAGAAGAAACAAATCACATACAAAGGAAAGCCCATCAAAATCACACATCAGACTTTTCAACACAAACCCTCAAGTGAAGAAGAGCCTGGATTGCAGTATTTCAAGCCCTAAAAGAAAACAACCTCCAACCCAGATTGTTGTACCCTGCAAAACTATCTTTCAAAAATTGATGGAGAAATAAGATACTTTCATGACCAAGAATACCTGAAGAACTTCATGAATACCAAACCAGCACTCCCAAAAATTTTAATCAATATTCTAGGAAAAGACAATGAGGGCCGCAAACCCAGAAAACCTAAAAGAATGAATACATCAGGCAAGAGAAAAAAATTGAATACAAAGTGGGGGGGAGCCAACAACAAGAAAAGATCATGACAAGGAGAAATCATTGCATATTAGTTATAACCATCAATGTTAATGGTCTCAATTCACCAATCAAAAGAAATAGGCTGACAGAATGTATCAAGAAGCAAGATCCAACAATATGCTGCATATAAGAAACACAGTTTAAAGAGAAATTCATAGACTGAAAATTAAAAGGTGGAAAACAATACTCCATGCAATAGGACCCCCCCGCCAAAAAGCAGGAGTAGCTATCCTATTTGAAGACAAAATGCATTTCAAACCAAGACTGATTAAGAGAGACAAAGGTTACTACATCCTTGTAAAAGAAACAGTCTAAGAGGAAGAGATGACAATCAAGTATATATGCACCAAATATTAGTGCACCCAACTATGTAAAACAAATATTAATGAACATGAAAAATCAGCACTAATACAATAGTGGGGGACCTCAATACCCCACTTTCACAAAGACAGAGCAACTAGACAAAAAAATCAACAATGAAATACTAGAAATCAACTTTTGAGCAAATAAATTGACTTAACAGATATTTACAGAGTGTTCTACCCAACAAAATCAGAATACACATTCTTTTTAGCTGCACATGGGTTGTTTTCCAAAATAGATCACATACTTGCTCATAAAACATGTTTAAGTAAGTGCAAAAGAATTTAAATTATTCCTTTTATATCATTCAGATCACAGTGCAATGAAATTGGAAATTAATAGCAAGACTATAAGAACTATAAGAACTTCATAAACACATGGAAATTGAACAGCTCCCTCCAGAATAACCAATGGGTCACAGAGGAAATTAAAGAAGAAATTAGAAAGTTTCTACAATTAAAAGACAATTCCAATACAACATATTGGAATTTATAGGAGACAATGAAAGCAGTTTTATGAGGGAAATTCATAGCAGTGACTACCCATATTAGGAAAACAGCGAGCTCAAATAAACAACCTAATGTTGAAACTCAAGCTTCTAGGAAATGAAGAGCAAGCCAAACCCAAAGCTCATACAGGGGAGGAAACTAAAGATCAGAGTAGAAATCAATGCAATGGAGACTAAGAGGATGATACACCTAGGCTTCTGAAAACAGATATGTTTAGGCAGGCTGCTCCAGTTCATGGTAGTTTCAGTATATTTAAAATTCTAAAATTTCACAAAGGATATGACTAGCATAGTATTTTCTTTCATACTTATTAGCATTCTGTTAACTGTTATTCTGAGGATTCTTTCCAGATGGAATATTTGTGTAAAATACAAATATTTGTATAAATACCAATACAATTCATACAAATACATCTAAATACAAATTTGTATAAATACAAATATTTGTATAAAATACAAATATATATATATATATATTTTTTTTTTTTCCTCTTGCATTACCTCTGCTTTCTTTAGCAATCTCTTAACATTTCTACAAATTTCTCTTCAAGGTCACCAATTTGGTCTTCAACCTTCTTTCTGGGGTTATCAACCTTCTCTGGGGTTTGTTTTTTTGGGGTTTTTTTTTTTTTTTTTGGAGTCAGTCTTGCTATCAGTTCAGGCTAGCCTTGAACTCACTATGTAGTTCAGACTTGCCTGGAACTCCCAGCAATCCTCCTTCCTTGGCCTCCTGAGTGCTCAATTATAGGTGCACACCACTACACCCAGCTTTGATCCTTTTAAATACAGCCATTTCTTGTTCTATTCCTTCATTATTCTCTTAGATCTCTTTGATGATATTATTTTTAATACATGAAAGTTCTTTTGTGTTCCCTGTATCATGTCTCTTTCTTCTTAATATATTGTTGTTTGTTGCTTATTGATCTTGATCTTTTTTAATGCTGTTAGCTTTCCTCAAACATCTGGTTCACTATATTTAAGAATAAAGGACCATGTCGATTAGTATAGATAGGCAGCCTGAGCATGCTTTACAGTTATATAGTTCTGATTATCCAATAGCCTTCTTCCTTGATAAGGATGGCTCTCAGGGAACATGGCTATCTTGGGCAGTTGCAGCCATCCTTTACAGTCATAAGCAGGCAGACAATTGCAAGAAAGTAAAGAGGACTTGCTATTTGCGGGTGAAGCTGACTCTGAGCTTAGTCAATCCCAGTGTTCCAGAACCCTCTAGGTCCAGTTTATAAATTCTCTATTTTGGAACCTGAAAGTCAGTTTAGGTTCTTTTCTGCTTTTTTTAAATTTTCTCCAATATAAATGCTATAATCAGTTGTCTTCATTTAAGGGGGAGATAGGGAGCTTAACTGCTCCTCAAAATTTCTACCATTAGCCCAAGTAGCCCAAGATGGGTATAAAGATGTGAACTTGGGTTTCTCTAGAAAGCTACTCAGAAGAATGGTTTCTACTTCTTTATAATATTTGGAATCCTGATTTCTTGTATCCTATTTTATCTGACCATTTAAGCCCACCTGATTCCTAACTTCTAGAAAAACATCATTTGTGACTATAGAAAGCATGTTTGATTCCATAAATTTATTCCATTTTATATTATTCATGGAATTAAATTGGGTCATGAGAAAAATGGAAAATGTATGCTTATTCAAGTTATCCTGAACCAAAACTTTCACACTAATTTTTAAAAATGGGTCATTAAAATCAACTTAATCCTTTGAATATAGATAATACATTCACATCATTCAAAATTACAAGGTATGAAACGGCTCTAAGTGGAATAGCAAATGATTTCTCTAACCTGGGAGTACATTTTGTGCAAAGTCTTCATGGTACTCTGTAGAGAAAACAGTCAGAATTGGACAAATGTGTGGTCCTCTTTCTTAGCAGTGCCAAGCCCTATATGGTCTGAACAACTTCAGCTTTACGACAGCATGTATCCCATGAATTCATATCTAATGCTTTCAGAAACATAGACCATTTCTCTAATTAAATAAATAAAAAGAAAACTTATTTCAATGATTAATTAACTGATGGCCAGGAATGTAGCTTAGTAGCAAAGCACCTCCCCAGCAAATGTGAGACCCTGAGTTTGATTCCTGATGCCAAATTTTGAAAAAAAGATTAATAAACTGAACTTCTGTAAATATTTCTTTTGGTTGGCAAACTGAAAGTGCGTGTGTGTGTGTTTGTGTGTGTGTGTGTGTGTGTGTATAGTCATCCCTCAGTATCCACATAGATTGATTTTAGAACCCTCTACAGGTACCAAAATTTAAGGATATATAAATCTATTTTATAAAAATAGTTTTATATTTGCACATAATTCATATATATCCTTTTGTATACTTTATCTCTAGATTACTTTTTTTTTTTTTTGGTACTGGCAATCGAATTTGTGACCTTGTGCTTGTGAGGCAGGTGGTGGAAACAATGAGCTAGATCCCCAACCTTTCTAGATAACTTATAATAGCTAATACAATGTAAATGATATTTAACTGGTGGTTATACTGTATTATTTAGGAAATAATGACAAAATGTCTGAATATATTTGGTACAGACATGATTTTTTAAAATATTTTTAATTGTCCCACAGTGGCCCACTCCCTTGCTAAAGAGAGGTTTATTAACAAAATTGGGAGAGATTCGCAAATTCTGGCTAAACAGATTTTACTTGCTGGGACTACACTGGGTCTCCTTGGCCAGATTAGCCAACAGGTAACTCCTGCTGTATGGTATAAGAGAATACCTGGTAGGGCAAACTCAGATATGCCAGTAATTATAATAGACCCCAGCTGATTTCCTAAGCAAAAGCAGTATCCAGTCTAGGAAGAGGCTCATAAAGTCCTCCAGCTCCTTATATACAGATTTCTCAGATACAGCCTTTGAAGCCTTGTCAGTCCCCTTGCAGTACTCCCATTCTCCTGTAGCGAAACCCTCAGAAGACAGGTTGGTTCAAGACCCTGCCTTATTAATGAGGCTGTCATTCCAGTCCATCATCTAATGTCATATCCATATACGATTCTCTCCCCAAATCCAGGGAATACTAATTGGTTCTCAATTGTAGATTTTTTTATTGGTGCATTCTAGGCATATCAATACAGTTATATTCATCATTGGGAACTTGTACCTTTACATATCTTGGGACAATTAGAAACTCATGGTTAAAAACCTGACCTTTTAAGTGTCACATCAGAGCAGGAGTAAAGATTCTGATGAGGGGTTATGGATATGAATAATATGAATATATGAATTATCAGATATTCTAGAAATATTCCATGCCTGGTGAGTATGTGTCTAAGCATAATGAAGACTAGGAGAAACTTTAATGTTCACTGTAGTGTGGGTATTTAAAAATAAACTGCTCACTTATAGTTTCATGATACAATAAGTTTGTAACAATGTAACCTCATCAGAAATTGAGCAGTTTAGTATTTGAGAACACTATATAAGACATTTTATAAAATATTTCAATATTAAAAAGACATTTAAAAGGAGTCCAATTCATAGCTTAATATTTTAAATGTATTCTTAGGGGTCAGATTTTAATGAATATTTTATTTATTGTTTTATTTTTTCGGTACCGGGGATCGAACTCGGGTCCTTGTGCTTGCGAGGCAGGCCACCGAACCACTGAGCTAAACCCCCGGCCCTTTTAATGAATATTTTACCCACAATAACTGCCTATTTTGTTATAATAAAAAAATATAAAGGGGCTGGGGATTTAGCTCAGCAGTTCGGTGGCCTGCTTTGCAAGGGCAAGGACTCGAGTTCAATCCCCGGTACCAAAAAAAAAAAA
>NW_022900927.1:8347600-8365528 GCF_012274545.1 Fukomys damarensis
TAAAATTTGTAACACAATTTGAATTATAATTTAATAAATTCCACTTTTTACAAAAAAAAATATTTTTGACCTGTACTTTGTTGAATCTGAGGATGTGGAACTTGAAGATACAGAGAGCAGACTGTATTTATAGAGATAAATGTATATATAAAATATGTTAAAACACAGCTCTTAATTATATAGTTACACATAATTATATGGACTATCATAATAAACTAGTTTACATTATAATTATAAATTTATATAATAGATCTATAACTATAAATAAATATTTGTATTTATGAACTGATGCTTTACAATCTAGCCATCTGTGCTTTACCTTTGGTTTAAGTCTGAGGCAGTTCTTGGAATTAAAAATGAGAAATTTATTTATTTTCCCCCCTATGAACAACAATAAGAAATCTTGCATTTCACAAAGATTAATTGTGATTCTAAACTTCTTAGATGGACTGTCATATTAAGAAAAATTACTAAACAGGATTAATGAAAAAGTATACCTTTAAGGTCTGTTTCCATCTATCCAGGAGCTTCATTTCCCACCCTGAAATTAGCTAAAGACATGAATTTCTTGTTTAATTTTGAAGAACTTGTTTTTTTTTTCTTTTTTATTGAGGTTATTGGTACAATCTAGGTATACAAATACAGTTACATACATCATTGGGATTCTGTACCTTTACATACTAGGTCTTGATTCTCATTTTTCCCCTTGTCCCTGCCCTCCCTTCACCCCCTCCTCCCCTCCCCATTTACAAACACTTTATTTCCATTTTTTCAGTTTCTCATATTTTTTTCCTCTCCCTTATTACCTTTCCCCCACCCTTCCCACTTTCCCTACACCTTTAGCCCTTTACTTCCTATTTCACATTATTAATTATCTCATTAGGATCCTGTGTACTATTATAGTTTTTCACACCAAAGAAACTATTCGGTATTTCAGTTAAAGAAATCTCTGTATGAACATTAAAAATAGGGAATCCTAAAATAAAACTAAAAAGGAAAGTAAAAGAGAAAAGGCAATCATGTAAGATTAAAATAATCCTTAATTCTGAAGATGAAAATGGTCCCTTAACATATTTAAATTGCTTCTTGCTCTTGTAGTCTTATCTTATTTTTTTTTTTTCATTATTTAGAGAATACTTTATTAGTTTCTGCAATCAAACCCACGTAGATATGACCTTACATATTTAGTATGATGTGTTATCCCTGTACACATGGAAAAAAAATAAAATAAAATAAATTAACATTTCTAGACCAATATGCTTGTCCTTTTCTGTACAATGCCAAGTCAAGACAGTAAATTGGGATGACTTTTTCCAAAGTTGGCAGCACCGTTAGTTTCCCAAAATTCAATTTATATATATATATGTGTGTGTGTGTGTGTGTGTATAAAGACTAATAATAGTATGTCATGCATCGATAGCAGCAGCAGCTTTTCCAGGTTCTGCAGTCATCTGAACAAAATTATAGACATTCAGCACATTCCATTAAAAAAAAACCAAAAAAACAAAAAAAGAATAATAGCCAGACAACAGCCAAGTTCTGTTGCTGCTGTGGTACCTGGCACCATTTTTTCTATTAGCCTCTTAATCATCATCTGGAAAGAGAACATTCTAGAGTAATATCATTAAATGTAGCTCTGATAAAGCACGGTCCCTACTATGTATCATAAAGCAGGTACTAGATATTTTACATTCATAGAGGTATGATACAGTACCGTCCTACATCAATAATACTAGATTCAGTTTTGGTTTGAAATTTACTTTGTCTGCAAATAAGATTGCTACCCCTGTTTTTTTCTGAGCTCCTGTCACATGGAGAATTGTTTTCTATCTTTTCACTTTCAGTCTATGGCCTTCTTTTTGCACTAGGTGTGCTTCTTGTATACAACATATTGTTGGATTTTGCTTCTTATTCCATTTTGTCAGTCTATTTCTCTTGATTGGTGAGTTGAGGCCATTGACACTGCTGGTTATAACTGATATGTACTGACATATTATTGACATGTTATTGGCCTTTTGTTAACTCTTTTTACTTTTTCACCTTCTCCTTTTAATTTCTTGCCTTGCCTATTTGATTTGCTCTGTTGGGCCTGATGGCGTTGTTGCCTTCATTGTCTTTTTCTAGGACCTTGTTTAGAATTGCTTGTAGTGCTGATTTGGTATTCATGTAGTTTCTCAGGTGTTCTTTGTCGTGGAAGTGTCTTATTTCCCCCTCCATTTTGAAAGAGAGTTTTGCTGGATACATCAATCTAGGTTGGAGGTTATTCTCTTTTAGTACTTGAAATAGCTCATTCCAGGCTCTCCTTGCCCCAAGGGTTTGTGTTGAAAAGTCTGCTGTGATTCTGATGGGCTTTCCCTTGTATGTGATTTGTTTCTTTTCTCTTACTGCTTATAGTATTTTGTGAAGAACTTGTTTTATATTAAGTAAACATGAATATATATCTACCCCCCCTCCTTTTTTGGGGGGGTGTTTGAGACAGGGTCTCACTATGTAGTTGAGACTGACCTGGAACTCACTATGTAGTCCAGGCTGGTCTCAAACTCATAGTGATCCTCCTGCCTCAGCCTCCCAAGTGCTGGGATTACAGGTGTGAGCCACCACACCTGGCTATCTTCCCCCTTTTTGCCCTCAGTGTAATAGTATACACTTCTATACACATTTTCTCCTAATGATGTGTAATGGAGCTTCTGGAGAAAGGAAAAATATTTCATAGGCTTCTATGGAAATTAAGTTGGGAAGAATTTCATTAGGCATTGATGTAAATGTTATACATAGAATCTAATTTTATATCATTTTACTTCATTCTGTGATTTAAAAATTATGTGTATATTTAAATTTTTATTGACTATACAGATTAATGGGTTTAATTTTGACAGATTCATACACTCACATAACATACTTTGATCACTTTCATTTTCCTTAAAAAATGTATCATAAAGACTTTCTTATAAAAAGTGCTCATCTTTTTTATAGATGATTTTTTGGATATACTATAATTTATTCAAACTCTTATGACAGTGGTTTAGTAAATAACACTTTACATGTACACAAATATATCATAGGATAAATGGACAAACGCACAACTGCTACAACAGCAACGTTCACATGACTTTTATATTTTGCTAGCTATAAACAAACATTTACTTATAGAGGTTGTATCAATACTCCCAATAGCAGTACTCACGAATACCTTTGTTCTCCACAAAACACTAAAAATTTATGTCAGGAACTTTTGTAATATGGTAAACAAAACAGTGTTTCATTTAAAACAGTATTAATAGGTCCCCCACCCCCTAAGCAGAGCTGCTCAGGCATCTGCAGCACCACCCCAGTGCCACCCCGCCATCTTCTGGCTGCACCAGTGCCTGGATCCACGCTACAGAGGCACAGGAGGTCATAAAGGCTATTGTCCTGAGCTCCAGAAGATAGAGCAGAAGTGAACAACAGAAAGAGAGCCTCTCCAAGGCTCCTTGATAAAAATTGAAGCCCACTGGGAAAGTGAAGAGAATCTCTGCAATAAAGGCATACCAGACCACCATAGTAAGTTGGAGGGATCACTACCTCCCATGAAAAGCTAGACTATTCTCAGATGAAGGACAGCTGGAACCTGCAGTAGAACCTTGCAGAGTTCAACCCTGCAGGAGGTCAGCAAGTTCAACTTGGGCCTTGGAGCCAGAAATCAGCCTGAATCTCAGGGGTCTGATGCTGGTTTGCTGAGACTAATTGACTTAGATCTGCACACTGCTGCCCACATTATCTACTGAGACAGCAGAGCCACAACCTGAAGGAAGCCCTTCATTTTTATGTTTTATTTTTAAAATTATGTTTTTCTTTTCTTATTATTTTTAATTTTATTTTTTTCTACTCTTTCAAAAAAAATTTTCTTCTTTTTCTTTTTTCTCCTCTGACATTGTTCTTAGCCACCACTTTTGTTCCTGTTCCTGCCCTAATTCATATTTACTTTTACTTTTTCTTCTCCCTTTTTCCTTCTGTCAGTTGTTATTAGTTTTAAAGGAGAGTGAATACAGTTTCTAGCATCCCTATTGCTATTAGGTTGTTCTATTTTTGTCTTTGTTCTTTCATTCTGCCTTTTTCTCTTGTCTTCAACAGTTTTGTAGAGTTTGTGATCTTCCTGTGTCCTCTGGCCTCACATATAACCTTTCTCTATCCTTCTACCTAACTATCCCTCCTTCCCCAACTCCTTCTAAGTCACCATCCTGAAGGGTAAAGTTGCTATATTGAAGAGTTTATTCATTGTAAACATATTTCTGGCTGGTCCTTGATTTTTATTTAATTCATATGGTTAAAGGTGATAGATTAATAACTACCTCAAATTGTCACTTTCTAATCTGTGCTTGATGCTATTGTGTTACTGATTGTTATCATTTGGGCTAAGGTGTTATGATTAATCTAATCAGTTGTCCTTCCTGGTATTATGAAAATAAGAGTTTCTCCCAGTCATTAGAGACTCAAAACCTAAAGATCAGCTATATCTGGAAGGTCGAAGCATTAACCCAAGAATTAAACAAAGGACAGTACCAACAACAAAAATAGAAATGAAAAGATATTTAAGCAAGGCACAAACCCAGACTTCCAGTTCACCAAAGGCAAAGTCTGGAAGAAAGGAAGTGGAGAAGTCTGATAATCAACCATCTGGACACCCTGAACTAATAATGCATGAAGTAACAAAACATATGAATGAGGCTCTAGAAAAATTCAAAACAGAAATAAGTTCCCAGATGACTATGGAGGTGGTGAGTACAATGAAAGACATGATTAGAGAGTCTAGCACAGAAAGAGATTTTTTAAAAAATAGATGAATTCAGGACCACGATAGAAGCTATAAAGACCCAGCATAGGCAAGAAATGGAAATCATGAATGCCCAACATAGGAAAGAAATGCAATCCATGAAGCAGATTTAAACAGATATCCAAGAGGTTAAAACTGTTGAAAATATGCACAACAGACTGAGCCAATCTGAAGACAAAATATCAGATATAGAAGACAAGATGGTTGTCAGTGACCATAAAAAGATAGATTTCTTAAAAATATTAAGGGACCATGAGAAATCGATACAACAGCTCCTAGATAATACAGAGAAGAATAATATAAGACCGATAGGAGTCCATGAAAAAGTGGGAGAAAGTACAAATGACATAAAAAAGTTGTTCAGAGAATTAATGGCAGAAAACTTCCCAAACATAGCAAAAGAATTTGACACACAGATAAGTAAGGCATATAGGACTACAACTGGCCATGAAAAAGATAATCTACATCTAGACATATAATAATCAAGATCCTGGAAACTCAACAGAAGAACAAAATACTACAAACAGAGAAAAGAAACAAATCACATGCAAAGGAAAGCCCATCAGAATCACAGCAGACTTTTCAACACAAACCCTCAAGTCAAGGAGAGACTGGAGTAAGGTATTTCAAGCCTTAAAAGAAAACAACCTTCAACCTAGACTGAATATATCCTTCAAAATGGATGGGGAAGTAAGATACCTCCATGACAAAGAACACCCAAGAAACTTCATGAAAAGCAAATTAGTACTCCAAACAATTCTAAACAATATTCTAGAAAAAGACAATGAAGGTCACAAATTCATGAGGCCTAACAGAGCAAATCCATCAGGCAAGGCAAGAAATTAAAGGGAGAGGGGGAAAAATTAAAAAGAGCCAACAAAAGGAAAATAACATGATAATGATAAGTCAATACATATCAGTTATAACCATCAATGTTAATGGCCTCAATTCACCGATCAAAAGAAATAGACTAGCATAATGAATTAAGAAGCAAAATCGAACAATATACTGTATATAAGATATACACCTAGTTCAAAAAGAAAATGATAGACTAAAAGTAAAAGGATAGAAAACAGTTCTCCATGTGACAGGGACCAGGAAAAAAGCAGGTGTAGCTATCTTATTTGCAGACAAATTAAATTTCAAACCAAAACTAATTAAAAGAGACAAAGAAGGCCACTACATCCTTGTAAAGGGAACAATCCAAGAGGAAGAGATGACAATCATAAATATATATGCACCAAATACTAATGCCCTCAACTATACAAAACAAATAATAAGGGACATAAGAAACCAAATAAACACTAATACAATTTTAATGGGGGACCTCAATATCCCACTGTCACAAATAGACAGATAATGTAGATAAAAAGAGGCTATCCTTCCTCCAGTGAGGATGGTCAGCTCCTTTGTCAAAGATGATGTAGCTGAGTACATCTGGAGTTGTTTTTGTGTCTTCCAATCAGTTCCACTGATACTCAGGTCTGTTTCTGTGCCAGTAACATGCTGTTTTTATCACAGTGGCTTTGTAGTATAGTTCAAACTGGGAATTGTTATACCCACTGCCATTTCTCTGTTGTCTAAGATGGCTTTTGCTATCCTAGGTCTCTTATGGTTCCAAATGAATTTTTGGAATCTTTTTTCTAGTTCTATGAAATATAGTGTTGGAATTTCAATTGGCATTGGATTGAATCTGTATAGCAGTTTTGGTAGTATGGCCATTTTCACTATGTTGATTCTTCCTACCCAGGAGCAGGGGATATCTTTCCATTTTTTTATATCCTCTTTGATCTCTTTTTCAGAGTGCTGTAGTTTTCAGTGTAGAGGTCATGTGCTTCTGCTGTTAGATTGATTCCTAGATACTTTATTTTTTTTTTGGATGCTTTTGTGAAAGGAATTGTTTCCCTAATTTCTCCCTCAGTGAGCCTGTTATTTGTGTATAAGAAGGCTATTGATTTTTGGGTGTTACCCTTGTATCCGGCTTCTCTGCTAAAAGTGTCAATTAAGTCTAGAAGTCTTTTGGTGGAGTTTTTTGTGTCTTCAATGTAGAATATCATATCATCAGCAAATAATGACAGTTTAACTTCTTCCTTTCCTCTCTTTATTGCTTTAATTTCTTTCTCTTGTCTAATTGCTGTGGCTAATGTTTCCGGAACTATGTCAAAGTGGAGTGGTGATAGTGGGCACCTTGTCTTGTTCCTGATTTTAACATGAAAGTTTTCAGGTTTTGGCCATTTAATATGATGTTGGCTGTTGGTTTTTCATAGATAGCCTTTACTAAGTTGAGATATAGACCATCTATTCCAATTTTTTGCAGGGTTTTTATCATGAATGAGTGTTGAATTGTCTAAATGGTTTTTCTGCATCTATTGTGAGGATCATATGGTTTTCCATTGTTGGTGGGAGTTCAGACTGGTGCAACCACTATGGAAATCAATATGGAGATACCTCAAAGAGCTTGGACTGGAGGTTCCATTTGACCCAGCCATCCCTCTGCTGGGTATCTTTCCAAAAGAATTAAAAGAATCATATCACAGAGATATATGTGCACCCATGTTTATAGCGGCACAGTTTGTAATAGCTAAAACTTGGAAACAGCCCATTTTCCCATCAGTTGGAAACTGGAAAAGGAGATGTGGTTTTTCTAAAATTGAATATTACTCAGCCATAAAGAATGAGAAATTAGAATCATTCATAGGAAAATGGATACATATTGAGGATATACTCGTAAGTGAAATAAATAAGTCACATGTGTAAATACCGAATAGTTTCTCTGGTGTGAATAAAGTATAATAGTACATAAGATCCTAATGAGATAATTGACAATGTGAAATAGGAAGAAAAGGGCTAAAGGTGTAGGGAAAATGGTAATGGTGGGGAAAAGGTAATAAGGGAAAAGAAAAAAATAGGAGAAAATGAAAAAATGGAAATAAAATGTTTGTAAATGGGGAGGGGAGGGGGAGGTGAAGGGAGTTCAGGGACAAGGGGAAAAAATGAGAGCTGAGATTGGTCATGTAAAGGTACTAGATCCCAATAATGAATGTAACTGTACTGTATACTTAAAATGTACCAATAAACTCAATGAGGAAAAATAAAATAAAATAAAATTTAGATAAAAAAATCAGAACAAAATACTAGAATTGAACCAAACTTTTAAACAAATGGTCTTAATAGACATCCACAGAGTGTTCCACCCCAGAAAATCAGAATATACATTCTTTTTGGCTGCACATGGGTCATTCTCCAAAATAGACAACATACTAACTCATAGAACATGTTTAACTAAATGCAAAGGAATTCAAGTTATCCCATATATATTAGCAGACCATAATGTAAGTAAACTAGAGATCAGTAGAATAAGAAACTTCAAGAACTTCACACACATATGGAAATTAAATGCCCCTCTCCTGAACAACCAATTGGACACAGAGCAAATTAAAGAAGAAGTTAGACAGTTTTTACAAATAAATGATAATGCCAATGCAGCATAAAGGAATCTATGGAACACAATGAAAGCAGTTCTATAAGGAAAATTCATAGCAGTGAATGGCCACACTAGGAAAACAGAGTGAGCTCAAATAAACAACCAATGCTGAATCTGAAGCTCCTAGAAAAAGAAGAGCAAGACAAATGCAAAGCTTGTTCAAGGGAAGAAATTATAAAGATCAGAGTGGAAATCAATGCAATGGAGACTAAGAGAATGATACAAAAAAATCAACAAATTGGAGAGTTAGTTTTTTGAAAGAATAAGTAAAATTGATAAACCCTTAGCCAACATTATCAAAAAAAAAAGAAAGAAAGAAAATGCTCAAATTCATGCAATTAGGAAGGAAAAAGATGAAGTCACAACAGATCCAGTAGAAATCCAGAGAATTATCTATACCTACTTTGAGAACCTGTACTCTAACAAAATGGAAAATACAGAAGAAATGGACTAATTTCTAGATACATATGAATTATCAAAATTGAACAAAGAAAATATAAAAATTCTAAACACCCCAATTACAATGAGTGAAATTGAAAAGATAATTAAAATTTTACCAACAAAGAAAAGCCCAGGTCCTGATGGATTCACTGCTGAATTCTACAAAACATTTAGAGAAGAATTATTGCCACTACTCTTAAAACTTTTCAATGAAATTGAAAGGGAAGCAATGCTTCCAAATTCATTCCTGGAAGTGTTACTTTGATTCCAAAACCAGGGAAAGACCCAACCATAAAAGAGAACTGTAGGCCAACCTCCCTAATGAACATAGATACAAAAATCCTCCATAAGATACTGGCAAACAGAATACAGAGGGTCATCAAGAAGATCATTCACCCTGACCAACTCGGATTTATTCCAGGGATGCAAGAATGTTTCAACATATGTAAATCAATAAATGTAATACACTGTATTAACAGAGTCAAGGACAAAATTCATATGATCATCTCAATAGATGCAGAAAATGTATTTGACAAAATTCAACACCCATTCATGATTAAACACTTTGCAGAAAATTGGAATAGATGGTCTTTATCTCAACTTGATAAAGGCTGTCTATGAAAAGCCAACATTGTGCTAAATAGTAAAAAACTGAAAACCTTCATGCTAAAATCAGGAACAAAACAAGGATGTCCACTATCACCACTTCTGTTCAATATAGTTTTGGAAAAATTAGCTATAGCAATTAGACAAGAGAAAGAAATAAGAGGAATAAATATAGGAAAGGAAGAAGTTAAATCACTATTTGCTGACAATATGATACTCTACATGAAAGACTCAAAAAACTCCACCAAAAGACTTGTAGACTTAATTGACAGATTCAGTAGAGTAGCAGGATATAAGGTCAACACTCAGCAATCAATAGCCTTCTTGTACACAAATAACAGACTCCCTGAGACAGAAATTAGGGAAAAAATTCCTTTCACAATAGCATCCAGAAAAAAGAAACATCTAGGAATCAATCTAAGAAAGGAAGCAAAAGACCTGTACATTGAGAAATCTGAAATTAGAGATCAAAGAGGATGTAAGAAAATGGAAAGACATCCCCTGTTCCTGGGTAGGAAGACTCAATATAGCGAAAATGACCATACTTCGAAAACTGCTATACAGATTCAATGAAATCCTGATTCAAGTCCCAACCATACATTCACAGAGCTAGAGAAAAGAATCCAAAAATTCATTTGAACCAGAAGAGAACTAAAATAGGAAAAGAAATTCTAGGCAACAGAGACATGGCAGGGGGGTATCACAATTCCCAATTTGAAACTATACTACAAAGCCACTGTGATAAAAATAGCATGGTACTGGCAAAAAATAGACCCGAGCATCAGTGGAATAGATTAGATGATATAGAAACAACTCCAGACGTACTCAGCTACCTCATCTTTGACAAAGAAGCCAAATATCCTCACTAGATTGAAGGTCGACCCCTATCTTTCACCATGCACTAAACTAAAATCAAAGTGGATTAAAGATTTAAATATTAAAACAGAAACACTAAACTTGCTGGAAGACAAGTTAGAACTCTCAAAGACACTGGAATAGAAAAAGACTTTATGAACAAATCTTTAATAGTGCAGGAACTAAAACAATGAATCAACAACTGGGATCTCATTTTATTGAAAAGCTTCTGCACTGCAAGAGAAACCACCAACAGAGCAAACAGACATCCTACAACATGCCTGTTCCTCAGACACAGGTTTACTATCTATAATATAGAACTAAAAAAAATCAGGCCCCCCAAATATAAAGACCCAATTAAAAAATGGGCATCTGAGGGCCAGAGATTTAGCTCAGTGGTTCCAGCACCTGCCTCACAAGCACAAGGTCCCAAGTTTGATCCCCGGTACCCTGAAATAAACAGACATTTCTCAGACAAAGAAGTAAAAGCAGCAAATAAATATATGAGCAAATGTTCAACATAACTGGTCATTCAAGAGATGCAGATGAAAACAATGCTGAGATTCCACCTCACCCCAGAAAGAATGGCTACTATCAAGAAATCAATCAATAGCAAATGTTGGAGGGGTTTTGGGGAGACAGGAGCCATTCTTCATTGTTGGTGGGAGTGCAGACTGGTGCAACCATTGTGAAAATCAATATGGAGATGTCTCAACTAGGATTAGAAGTCCCATTTGACCCAGCTATTCCTCTTCTGGGTATCTTCCCAGAAGAATCAAAATAATTATACCACATTAATATATGCATACCCATGTTTATATTGGCAGGATTTGTAATAGCTAAAACTTAGAAACAGCCCAATTTTCCATCAAGTGGAGACTGGATACAGAAAGTGTTGTTGTTTTAATATACAACATGGAGTACTACTCAGCCATAAAGAATGAGAAACTAGAGACATTTACAGCTAAATGGATGCACATTGAGGCCATACTCTTAAGTGAAATAAGTAGGACACATGTGTGTAAATACCAAATAGTTTCTCTGGTGTGACAAACTAAAAGTGTAAATAAGGATCAAAATGTAGAATTGATATTGTGAAATAGGAAGAAAATGTCTAAAGCAATTGGAGGAAGTGTGAGGGGTAGGGGAAAGGAATGAAGGGTAAAAATAAATAGGAGAAAAGGAAAAACATGGAAACAAAGTCTTTGTAAATAGGGAAGGGTTTAGAAACTTTAACAAGTTTAGAAACTTCTTTGTGTTGTCTAAAATATGAATTATAAATATTTTATTTTGCTTTTTCTGCCTGTGGCATTTTATCATGTACATTTTTGATAGGCTTAAATTTCCTTTTTATTCTTTTTTTGAATCCAAATAACAGTTTTCTTTTAGTTCATAGTACAATATACTACATACATTTTAGTGGTTTTGATAGTGTTTGTTTTGAGCAGACTTTCAATTAATACAGAAACCTTAACATATTAACAGTAATAGGGCCAGGGATTCAGCTCAGTGCTGCTGCCCCCTGCCTCGCAAGCACAGTGTTCCAAGTTAGATCCCTGGTATGAAAAAATAAAAATAAAATATACACAGAAAATAACATGCATCCATAAGTTCAGAATTATGTATAGAGGGGTGGCCTAGTGTAATCACTAGATACTTTGCCTTTTTAAGAATTCACCAGCAAGCGGGGCATGGTGGTACACACCTGTAATCACAGCACTCGGGAGGCCGAGGCACGAGGCAAGCTTGATCCTACATAGTTCAAGGCCAGCCTGAACTACATAAGATCCTGTGTCAAAAAAAAAAAAAAAAAAAAAGAATTTACCAACAATTGTCAGTTCTCTCCCTATTCCCCTATAAGTCATCAAAGAGAGTTCTAAGTAGAAACACAAAGTAAATTCTCTTTTAAAGCTACATTAATATAAAATTTCAATTAATAAGCTCATTGTCAACTGACAATTCCAATTAGTAAGCCCATTTCTAGAAAAACAGGCGATATGGGCATCTGATCTAACTGCAAGGTTATTTCATTTCTTAAAATACTAATAGGAGGGATTAATCAATAAAACAGCTAGTATAGTAACCTTAATATAAGAAAAAGAATATATGTATATATATATATTATTCCCCTGAATCAGTATATAACTGAATATCTCATAGATATGATTTTCTATCTGTCAAGCAATACTTTTAATATTTTTCCTATGAAAAAACCCAGTATACTAAGAGATGCAGAAGAAAGGTTGAAATGTGAAATTATGCATCTAATTCCACAATTTAAAATGACTATCAAGCAGGTACTATAAAGCCAAGTGACAATGACTTAACTGCAGGGCATTGAACAGGCAATGCAACTATTCCTTGTGATTTATAATGCTCTTGAGGTGTTTTCAGCAGATGGCCAACCCAACAAGACTATCGGAATATGGACAGAATACTCATCTGCTGTTGAAAGAAACCCAAAGAAAACACAGCAAACATATGAAGGAAAATTGGATTTTTTTGAAAAACTTAATGATACCAAAATACTTTTCCATCAAAGTAGGTCCAACGTATGGCCCAAAGCAGGGCTACATTCAGAGCTAGAGGTTGGCAGTAAAGTTAGGAAAACTGCAGTTTTTGAAAAATGGCAATTTCTCCACATTTAATAAAACTGTTAGAAGAGTTATAGTGTTTGTGGAATAGTGACTGCTTGCTGCAAACATTCACAATATAAAAAGGAACTGCAGAGATGCATGTTAATGCCATAGTTTAAAAATTTTTTTAAATCTTAAATCTCTATTTAAAAAAATTACCATGTTATATCAAGATAAAACATGGTAAAAAGTAGCAGCAGTTCTGTCCATGATTCTTTACACAGTGAATGGGAAAGTGATAGAAACCATTTTTTTCCTAAAAGCAAAATTTTCTGGGCTAGGGATTTAGCTTAGTGGTATTATGCCTACTTTGCAGGCACAAGGTCCTGAGTTCGATCTCTGGTACAAAAAAAAAAAAAAACCCACAAAAAACTCAAAAAAACAAAAACAAATTTTTATTTTTCATTGACCTTTCTGGCCTGACCTAGTAATGTAGAAAAATCATGCAGTAAAATCTGTAAAATTAAAATACGAAACTCTGGTTTGTAAACTTCATTTGGCCACACCTGTCCAGAGATCTTCCTGACTGAAAAAGAATGAACAATTCTCTACCTTGTTTGCTGTGAGGGGGGAAAATTTCAGAACACAGCCTTTCCATTTTCACTATAATTATGTTCAAAAGATATAAAGAAAGTCAGTGCAGTTGTTTCTTTATTGTCCCTTGTGTAGTTTTCTACTCTTACCGTATTCCCAGCTGCCATGATAGAGATAATACTGGTTTGCCGACCTAGTAGAGACTGGGCATAAACCCCAAATGAACTTTGGTAAAGGTATCTCCAGATGGCATAGTAATGCACGGCAGCTACTGCTGCTGTGGGCACAGATGGGAGCCAGATGGCATGGGTGGTGGGACGATGCCATCTCTCTTGAACACAACACCCAAGCAGTAAGTTAAACCCCCAATGGCAAGTTCTGAAGTCCGTTGGTGTTACTATTGATGTCATCACCAAATCTGAGGAAAATCCTATTGTAAGATAGAAAAAGAGCTCAACCACTTTATACTTTTCATGGTAGCAAAATACATAAATGGTTCCTCCAGCTGCAATGAGCCAGATAAACCCACACATATGAGATGCTAGTAGTCCAAGTTCATGGAGTTTCAACCATGAAGCATGAGAAGCAGCAATGAAGAAAGGGTAACCATCCACTCACTTTCAGTGGCTCTTTTTTCTTGACACAGTGTGAAACTCAATAGAAATGATGAAAAGGGCAGAGACCCATTTCATAAATCTATTAATTATTTTTTCCCCCAGCAGTCATCAGACTGCTCATGGAAGAGGGAACTGCCTGTAATGGCCAGAACAGTAAGAAATGCATGTGGAACAGCAGCGTGCTCATGGCAGGTCAGTTTGTAGGGGCCATTGGCTGAAGCCTGGTGCTCATGAAACACTGGAATGGATCCTTAAACTGCACTGATACTTAGCTCCTCATGTGCTTTGAGGAATAGATTTCTTCTGTCATCTTCTATAACTGGATGACTAATCACTAAAAACTCATTTAAACTGTATCATCAAATGTAACATAATCTCTTCTAGTACTTGGTTTGGCAAGAATGGCCCAGCCAGCAGACAAAAACTCTGGCCAATGGAGTAATGTAACAGGAAGGAAGTTAGAAGATGCCATTGATGATTTTATGAAATTTCAACCTGTGACAAAAATATACATATAGTTGGTTTTTATCTGGGGTTCCTAACTCCAAGGCACAGCATAGCTCCATACAAATCAAAAGGACAGGGTTCGGAAAGCTGGATAGCTGAACACATGGAAGTTTCTGGAAGGTAGTGGTCCTGGGGAGGGCTGGAAACTCCACATCCCTTCCCCTGCATTTGCTATGCATCTCTTCATCTCTATCATTTATCATATCCTTTATAATAAACTGGTAAGCATGAATGTCTCTTTGAGATCTGTAAGCTCCTAAAACAAATTAATCAAATCCAGGGATGGGGTTATAGGAGGCCCAATCTACAGCTGAACAATCAGAAACAAAGGTGAAACTCCCAAGTACTTGCAAATGACATCTGAAAGTGAGGAGGGGTAGTCTTGGGGACTCAACATTTGACCTGTGGGTGTCTGGCACTATCACCAGTTAGACAGTGTCCTGATTGAACTTTGTTAGAGGATACTCAGCTGGTGTCTGCTGCAGAAATGATTGCTTGCTTAGTGACTGATTGCTCAACCAATGGATTCTTCTGGTGTCGAGAGATCTGTGTTGTGAGAGTGCTTGAGAAACTGAATTTGAGTTTGTTTTTCTTCTGTATTCTTTAGAAAATTATACTAGAAATTTCTCATTGTGTGAAAAAAAAGCTTTGGGTAGAGTAAATATAAAAGAATCCGAATTTAGTTTAACTGTCCAGTGATTGGAGAGGATTCAGGGGAAAGGTCACATACAGTATAAACATGATAAATAAAATCATAGAAGTACAGATTTTATTCATTCTCTGGGTCCCTTGCCTTTCTAAATTTACAAATGGAGGTTCATGTCCCTGAAATCTGTCGATCCAATGACAAGTTCTAAAAGGCATGTTAATATTATACATCTACATAGTATTTTTTTTTTTAAATAGACTTTAGGTAAATGAAAGTGCGTGAAGTGGATTTCCTATTTTCTGAATGACTAATAAACAGCTCTTAGTTAGAGGCTTTTTTTTTTTCCCAGTGCTGTGTATGAAGCCCGTGGCATTGCAGATGCCAAGCATATATGTATCACTGAGCTATAACTCAGGCCTCAAAGAAAAGCTTTGACCTTTCACTATTTGTTTGCTTTTACTAAAATTGTGAATATGATTCCATTCGTTGATAGGCCTTTCTGCCTTCAAAATATTAATTTTCTCCTATAAAATTATCGACATACTGGTTTTTAAACATTCCATCCAAAATACATAATAATTTATAAAATGTTAAATTACAAGTCTGGGCCCCAGTGACTGAAATTGAAGTTGGTGTTTATCTCTCTACAGACTAGAAGTAGACTAACATTTTGTAAGAATAAAATATTAGGATTACATATGATTGCTTGTAACTTATTGACTTTTTATTTATATTCCACTTCATTCCTATGAATAAGCAATAATTAAGCTAAGAGCTTAATAAAGACTTGAGCTTATTGATGTTTATATACCTCCAGCAAATTAGTACGAATTTGCCAAACTCCACTTGAGACCAAACATATGTTCAACTTCTCAAGAAGTACAAAAGCTAGCACAAGGTCCTGAGTTTGATCCCTGGTACCACAAAAAAAAAAAAAAAAAAAAAAAAAAAAAAAAAAAAAAAAAAAAAAGAAGAACAGAATAATGGCTTATGTTTTATGTTTTAATCTCTTTTTATTTTCTCATTGAGCTTGTTGGTACATTTTAGGTATACAGTGCAGTTACATTCATCATTGGGATCTTGTACTTTTACATGACAGGTCTAGGTTCTCATTTATTCCCCTTGTCCCTGTCCTCCCTTAACCCCCTCCTCCTCTCCCCATTTTTATCTTTAAATCTCATTGGGATCTCATCCTGATTTTTATCTTGCTTATTATTTGGTTTTCCTGATTTTTTTTTCAGCTTTAATTGAGTTTATTGGTACATTTTAGGGATACAGTACAGTTACATTCATTGTTGGGATCTTGTACCTCTACATGACAAGTCTTGAGTCTCATTTTTTCCCCTTACCTCTGCCCTCCCTTCACCCCCTCCTCCCCTCCCCATCTACAAATACTTTATTTTCATCTTTTCATTCTCTCACATTTTTTTCTCTTCCCTTTTTACTCTTCCCCTACCCATCCCACCTTCCCTGCACCTTTAGCTCCTTTCTTCCCATTTCTAAATGTCAGTAATCTTATTAGAATCTTATGCATTGTTGCAGAATATTCACACCAGGGAAACTATTTGGTATTTACACATGTGGGACTTATTTATTTCACTTAGGAGTATATCTTCAATATGTATCCATTTTCCTATGAATGAATCTATTCTCTCGCTCTTTATGGCTGAGTAATATTCCATTTTATAGAAAAACCACAACTTCTTTATCCAGTTTCCAACGGATGGGCAAATAGGTTGTTTCCAAGATTTAGCTATTACAAACTGTGCCGCTATAAACATGGGTGCACATACTTCTCTGTGATATGATTCTTTTAGTTCTCTTGGAAAGATACCCAACAGAGGGATGGCTGGGTCAAATGGAACCTCCAGTCCAAGCTCTTTGAGGTATCTCCATATTGATTTCCATAGTGGTTGCACTAGTCTGCACTCCCACCAACAATGGAGGAGGGTTCCTTTCTCCCCACAACCCCGCCAACATTTGTTATTGTGTGATTTCTTGATAGCAGCCATTCTTTGTGGGGTGAGGTGGAA
The DNA here is from genome assembly GCF_012274545.1 of Fukomys damarensis. Lineage (NCBI taxonomy): Eukaryota > Metazoa > Chordata > Mammalia > Rodentia > Bathyergidae > Fukomys > Fukomys damarensis. The sequence continues at coordinate 8,364,773 of NW_022900927.1, forward strand.
TCTCAGTGTTGTTTTCATCTGCATCTCTCGAATGACCAGTGATGTGGAACATTTTTTCATATATTTACTGGCTGCTTTTACTTCTTTGAGAAATGTCTGTTCATTTCACATGCCCATTTTTGAATTGGGTCTTTATATTTGGGGGCGCTGATTGTTTTGAGTTCTTTATATATTCTTGATAATAGTCCTTTGTCTGAGGAACAGCTGGTACAAATTTTTTACCACACAGTAGGTTGTCTCTTAGTTCTGCTGATGGTTTCTTTTGAAGTACAGAAGCTTTTTAGTAAGATGAGATCCAGTTGTTGATTCTATCTGCTAGTTCCCATGCTACTGAGGATTTGTTCATAAAGTCTTTTCCTATACCAATGTCTTCCAGAGTTCTGCCTAACTTACCTTCCAGCAAGTTTAATGTTTCTGTTTTAATATTTAGATCTTTAATGCATTTGGATTTTAATTTAGTGCATGGCGAAAGATAAGGGTCTAATTTTAATCTGTGGCAGGTTGACATCCAGTTTTTCCAACACCATTTATTAAAGAGGCTAGCTTTCTTCCACTGAGGATGGTCAGCTCCTTTGTCAAAGATAATGTAGCTGAGTACATCTGGATTTGCTTTTGTATCTTTCAATCTGTTCCACTGATTCTCAGATCTGTTTCTTTGCCAAAACCAGGCTGTTTTCATCACAGTGGCTTTGAAGATGAAAACAACACTGAGATTCCACCTCACCCCACAAAGAATGGCTGCTATCAAGAAATCAC
>NW_022900927.1:8367696-8418909 GCF_012274545.1 Fukomys damarensis
TTTATGGATTCCATTTCTTTCCTTTGTTGGGCATTCATTGTTTTCATTTCTTTCTTATCCTGAGTCTTCATGGCTTCTATCATGGTCTTGAGCTCATCTATTTTTTTGTCAGTTTCTGCTCTAGAGTTTCGAATCATGACTTCCATTTTGCTCATCATCTCTCTGATTAACTGGGAAATTATTTCTGATTTGAATTTTTCTAGAGCCTGATTTATCTGTTTTGTTACCTCCTGTGCTATGTGTCCAGGGAGTCCTGTTGGTTCACTATCAGACTTTTCATCCTCATTTGTCCTACTATTTGCTATTGGTGAACTGGAAATCTGTTTTTGTGTCTTGCTTAAGTGTTTTCTCATTTTTATTTTTATTGTTGGGTTGTCCTTCTTTAATTTCTGGGTATTACTTAAATCTTCCTAATATAGTTGCGTTTTAGCTTTTGAGTTTCTAATGACTCATAGACATCCTCATTTTCATAATATCAGAGAAAACCACTCTTTAAATCAATCACAACCCCTTATCCCAATTGATACATTCGGCAGCCCAGTAGGATCAGGCACAGCTTGCAAACTGACCAGTTGTGGTAGTCATTAATGTACCCCCTTTAACTCATGGAAAGTAAATTAATTTCAAGAAGCAGTCCATAGTATGTTTGCAGTGAATATGCTTTTCAATATAGCATCTTTACCATTTAGGATGTGGGGTTAGACTTAGAATGAGAGGATTAGATAAGTGAAAGAATTAGAGCAGCTTTGAAATGAATCCAGAGGTTGTAGAATTACCTTACTATCTTTACCAAGCTGTTAACTTCAGGGGGGATAGAGAGAGTGCAGGAATAAGGACAAGAATATATCCCCTTAAAAATGACTGGAGAAAAGAACATAAAGAGAAACCCCTCCTAAAAACAAAAAATAATAAAAGAAGAAGTCTGAGTTAGGGCAGGAGCTGGAACAAAAAGGGAGATGAGGGACATTATGGTGGAGCAAGAGACTGAGTTGGAGAGAGAGGACAGAAAAAAGAAAGAAATTTTAGGGTGGAATGAGGAAAAGAAAAAAGAGAGAGAGAAAAAGAAAAGAATTTGAAGGGCCTCTTTCAGACTATCTCTGTTCTCATATTATACCACATGTACAGCCATATGCAGAACCGAATCCCCTAGTCTCAGCTAGCCAATGGCAGTTCCCCATGACTGAGACTGAACACAGTCTACAAGGCCTAACTTGAGTTTCCCTACCCTCAGGGTTGAACTCCACTCAGTTCTATTACAGGTTTCCCCTGCCCTTTCTTTAAAGATGTTCAAAGTTGGGAACTCAGAAAACTACCCTTCATGAGAACCTATGCCTCTGCAGAGTTGGTCTAAGGACTGGTCCAATCAAGAGGTTTGAGAACCGGGTGGGGAAGGTCGTGGGGGTGTTTCAAGGGCGCCTGCACGGCTACCTTCCTTACTGGGTCTGTTGTCACGCAGGCGCAGTCCAGGAGGTTGCGCACCTGCCAGGTGATCTCAGGCAGGCAGGCAGCTGAAGAGACCCCCTCCCGGGTCTTTGGGTCCTTGCTGGGTCTGTTGTCGCGCAGTCCGGGAGGTCGTGCACCCGCCGGGTGATCTCAGGCAGGCAGGCAGCTGAAGAGACCCCCTCCGGGGTCTGGTTTTCCTGATTTTTAAAACTTTATTATATTCCTGTTGTGTTTGAGATTCATCTTTAATAAGGTTGCATGATGATGTTTAATGTTTTAATATTCCTTTGTTGTAAGACAGATCAAATTTTGTGTTTAAGTGGTCCTGAGAGGGTTAGTATTTGATGTTAATAGATACCTATACCCTCATCCCATAGTTCTATATTATGACATTATGATACTGTGCTCTTTCTAAACACATTTGCCTGTGACAGGATCTTATGAAATGGTGTGATCAGGACTATGTAACCTAAAGCTTCAAATAATGCAAGGTTGAAAGTCAACTGTGTACAAATTTCAGGAAGACTGGGAAGAATAGCATTCTTTTTATTTATGATATATATAACTTTGGACTTTGGAAGGTTCTAGAAGTTATAAATAGAACAGGCTTTACTTTTAGATTGGTATTCAGTTAAGATGAATCTAAGGAGTATAATTCTCTTTTTACTAAAGTTGGAATACATTATAAAAAGGATCATTACACTTCTTTTTAGTTCAGTTTTAGTACTCATGTAATTATATTCTCAATATGGCTTTTCATAAAGTCCAAATTCTTCTGAGAGTGAGAATAAATTGGAAATCTTATTTACATATTTACTGAATATTTACTGTTGACCCACTACAACATACAGTGCAAGTTCTAGGAATTTAAAAATGAATTAAGATACATTTCCTTTTGTGGAGTAATTTGCAGGTTACAGTCAGCTATGCAAATAAGCAGTTATAATGTTAAATATTTCTATATGGATATACAAGTAATTTCAGTGGAAACAAAATAGGAGTCTTTTAGTCTGTCTAGGTAGGATTTCAGCTAATCACTGAAAGATGGAAAGAGTTTTCCAAATGTAAAAGCAAAGAAGGACTATCATATACAAAGGAAGAATGTGCACAATTTAGTGCATTCTCTTTTTAAAAAGTAGTTTTATTACTGATAGGACCTGGATTCGATGCTGTAGCTTACAGGTACTGTAGCATGAGGCCTAGTCTTCCTGGATTACCTTTACCTCCTAATCTGCAACATCCTTTTTTCAAATGCATAGGCTGCCCCTGAAAAATTATCCTGCAGATGAACACAGAATGGATATGTCTACAGATTGGCTGGCTCTGAAGGACTATGATGGATACATAGATATATAGATAGGTAGATGGATAGATAGATAGATAGACTCTCCAAAACCCAGAAAATAACTCACACTCCCATGTGACTCAACTCCCATGTGAGTTGGAGGTGACAGGCAAATTGAAAGAGAACATGTATGTTACTATGGCAGAAATGTCCTAATGGAAAGAGGCCAGGGAAAAAGATGTAGATGATGATGAACATTAAAAAAATTGGAAGGGCGAGGGATTTAGCTCAGTGGCACTGTTGCCTGCCTTGCAAGCTCAAGGTCCTGAGTTCAATCCCCGGTACAAAAGCAAAAACAAAAAACACAAACCTGGAGGTGCAATTTCTATTTTCATTATAGTAAGAGAGAAGATTCAAGGTGAAGTGTTGAGGAGGAGTCAAATGAAGTAAACCTCGAAGCTGAGCTCCTTTAGGAGTTTATGGTATCCTCAGAGAGAGATGATTTGGTTGGCATGAGAAGTTGTACAGATGTTTAAGAAGTAAAGTTGATAGGGGTTTGATTGCATAAGGAAAATAAGAAAAAGGAAAAATCTAGAATAACTCCTAAAGTTATAGCTTGAGAAATTGATTGGCATTTATTGTGATAGGTCATATAAATGTAATTAAAATGTCAAACTCAGTTTGCAACACACCAAGTTAAAAACATTTGGAGGGAATCCAAGTATAGATATTTACTGGAGGTTAGATAAGAGACCTAGAGGTCAGAAAAAGGATGTGTTAGAGACAGAGATTTAGGGTGATTAGCAAGTTGATTATAGTTAAATCATGAATTAAGTGGAGTGGGAGAGTTTATAGAATATGAAATGAGGAAGTCCCTACTTCTGTACTCTATGACCCAGAATATAGGGTACAGTAGTGAGCACAACTTTCCTGTCTAGTTCATGTGGCACCATTTTTTCTATCTCGCTTGTAGTATAGTCAAGCAATTTAAATTTAAAGTAAATCTCAGCTTAACAAAATAATCCTATTGTTTCACCCAATGTCTCAGCAGAGTATAAACTAGAGACAAAATTTGAAGTATAGATATAAAGACATGACTAATCCTCACCAAAATATTTTAGCTGTAATAAAGTCAATTAAGACTTCAAATAAATACTTAAGAAATTTCCTAGGAAGTATTGGTAACACCCATTCATTGTTTTAAATTTAATTGATTGTCTAAGACCATAATTCTAATGTATACATTCTCAGTGTCTACAATTGAGGATCAGGTTAATGTCTGGCTGAGTCAGGAGTGCCGCACCCATCTGTGAGAAAACTCCAAGGCCTATTAGGGTTGGAAAAATCCACCCCCTCGGGTGTGTAGAGATCTGACCTTAGACAGATAAACTGTTCCTCTCAAAAACCTCTAAAGTCCTGACTCCATTCCCCTCATCCCCTAAAGCATACAATCCAAAAACTAACATGTGGCCAATAAGGATGTGTCAAATATCCCCACTTTACCCTGGTTCCACCCCACCTTACCTTGTCCAATAGCGATCCAATAGCGCCACCCTGGCTCCACCCCTGCTTTACCCTATATAAGTCTGTGCATTTCCTGAATAAAGTGGAAGTGTTCCAGAAACTTCCCCGGAGTCTACATAGTGATTCCATGCCTTGCCCTTGCAGTCCGGGCCCTTGAACCTTGTTCCTTGTTCTGTGGGCTTGCGGACTTAAACAATGTACAATATATTTCCTGTAGGTAGGCATTAAGTATTTGTTTTGGGGCAGCAAAAAAGCAGAAATGAAAAAAACACTTAGATACTACCATAGTGGTCTTCCATAGCACAATCTTACCTGACAAAAATTTTATTCCTTAGTATTTAATTTCTTTTGTTAGAATTTCAATTCAATTAAAAATTTCTCCTTATAAGCCAATGATTAAAAAAAGCTAGAAACACTATTCTAGGGACATGAAGAAGAAATTAAGTTTGGGTGTTTTTCCTTTGATGAATGAAATAGATTAGCTTAGCTTGTTTTTGTTTTGTTGTTTTGATGCAAAGAATAAAACAAAAAGTCTAATCGAAATCTAATCCATGATGTTTTTACATCTATTCAATGTAGGGTTTTCAGAAAATATGGGCACCTAGCTATATAATGCTTCAACCTGAAGACTTATTTTGGACATTAATTTTTTTCCCATCTAATAACTAAAAAGATATGATTGTTTTGTTTTAGTCAATATATTAATTAACTAAAGATGTATAAAGATTCAGTTATTTGGGGATAGGGGATAGGAAAGAAGGGAAAAGAAAAAAACATGAGAAAAGGAAAAAATGGAAACAGATCTTTGTAAATAGGGAAGGGTGGAGGGGGTGAAGGGAGGGCAGGGGATTGGAGGAAAAGCAAAACAAACCAAAACCAAGATACATAATGTAAAGGTACAAGTTCCTCATGATGAATGTAACTGTATTGTTTACCTAAAATGTACTAGTAAACTTAATGAAAAAAATAAAGATTCAATTATTGGCAATTTGAATACCTATGACATAGATTTAGGGACTGAATATTTTACATGATTTCATGTGTACCAATTGTGTTTTTAAAAAATTACTGTATGAAAATAGAAATTGCCCTTATACCTGGTAAGTGCAAAAGGGATCCAGGGGAGGGCTGGAGTGACAACCTGAACAGGCTCCAAACAGCCAAGACCCCACCACTAGCTGAGGCTGTGATGCTGCACTGCAGTTGCTATGGGCCCCTTGCTGGCTCTGCCGCAGCTGCTGTTGGCAGCACCACTCTGCTCATATCCCTCCTAGGCACAGCACTTCAGTGTCATGGCTGCTACTGCAGTGAATGTCTGAGCCTGGGTCTTTGGTTCCTCCATTAACTTTCAAAGCCCAGACAGGAGCCTCTGCCTGGGTCTGCTCTACCTGCCACAGATCATAGAATATTTCCTCTTCCTTGGCTTCCATAGTGCAGTACAGGGCCCTTTCCCCACTTATCTTGCAATGTCCCCAAATTGGATAGAAGGGTATATACTCAGATGCCAAAAAAAAAAAACAAAAAAAACAAATACCCGAGGAGGTTACTTATATTTGAACAATACTTTTCTGTTTGCAAAATGCTTTGACACATTTTCATTTGATTCTTAGTACAACAGAGAAAGTATTTCCATCTTTGAGATGAATACACTATAGTTCAAAGAGGTTATTTGCAAACTCAAAGTTGCAATCCCATCAGGAAAACTCAAAGTTTTGCATGTCTATCATATGTGAAATATAGACCTCAGTGTTTTCACACACAGTTTCTTAGAGTCTCACAAAAACCTTAGGAACATAGCATAATTATCCCTGTCACTCCCCAGACGAATAGAGGCACTAGCAAGTTCAAGGCTTCTGACTCCAAATCCTATTCTCACTCCATGGCTCCATGAGGCTGCTTGACTGAGTTCTTACCTTCCATCTCCACACACGTTTGTCTTCTTTTTATACCAACTACTATCACTCCACTCTTTTGTCAGAAATATTTGTTAAATGAATACAATTCTAAAAACTGTCTAAGGCACTAGCCATGGGAGGATATTCTGTAAAGTTTTTTTTTTTTTTTCTGACAGTTTTCCTCTAGAGTGCTGGTCAATATGAAAATGAAAAATAGAAACAGATTTGTTTCTAGGGGATATTTCTTTACTCTGGACATATTTCATATCAAATATATCACTAAAATGTAAACAGTACCAAATGCTGAAAATGCTAAAAATGAGACATATTCACATGGTATACATTCTATGTAATTTGTTGTTCACTATCACAGTTCCATTAGCTCCTCCGTGTTCAAAACCCATTTCCTCATGTAAATAGCTTCTATTTCAGGGGAATATCTGGTGGTGCTGCACTGGAATAGGATGAGGGCTCACCTGCTTGCAGCCACCTCTTTTTAATTGTGGCAAACACCTGAGAGTTTAAGGACACCAGCTTCCAGCAGAATCAAGCTCATGCCTTAGGCCGACACCTTAACTTTGCTTCTGAATGTTGCTCTTGCTGATTCTGCACTTCCAGACTTTAGTCCACAGATGCAAAGTCTTGAAGACTTACCTGTGCTTTTCTGCCTTAGCTTATCTTTGAAGACTCCATCCTTGCTTGCTATTAGGATTGCTGACTACTTTATTTAGCCATGTTTCCTTACCTATGTAATTTTTTGACTCTGTCTTAGAAGTACCAAATTGATTCTAGGATTTTGAATTAAAGGAGTCTGACCAATTGGGTATCTACTCACAGTTGTGGAAAAGATTTACTTAGACAAAACCTGAGCAGCTAATGTAATCCCTTCCCCCCCCCATTTCTCCAGCACTTAAATCAGACCCATATTCAACAGCTCCATTCCTTATGCAATTGGATAAAGAGCAGTTGAACGTACCTTAGAGAGATTGTTAACCTTTGGATTATAAATTTATTTGAAGAAAAACCATTAGGCCTGACCAGGGGAAAAATATAGGGTTGGCCTAATGGATAAGTGTGGAACTATTGTTGCTTGATGTAAATATTCATGAATAATATCTGTTTTATTTTGTTTTTTTGATAGTATAGATATACTAACTGGCTTCAGATCTGTGGTTTGTTAGTTTCCCTGAGAACGGACCCTCGCACACAGAGAGGCTTCTTCCCTTTGCCCATCCTTCTAGTGCTTATGCCTTTGGGACAAAGAAGCTGCTTACAGAGGAAGTAAGAGATGTAAGTCCTGGGGGATTGAGTTTGGTTTTACAACCATCCTTCAGAACACAAAACCTGGGGTCTTTTTAAAGGTCATTTGTTAAACTATAGCTCTAAAGAAAGATGGGAAGTACACAATCATTTACTTATTCATTAGGCATTTCTCGATCTGCTTGTCTTAGAATTTTAGTAAATAAGATCAGGAACTTCTCCTCATAGTCTAGATGTAATGTGGCAAGAACTGCACAGGATATGGTAACCAATGTGAAAAGAATGTTTGAGCAAGATTTGAAAATACCAGACTTCACTTAGGTCTCTGCGATAAGTTATACTTTCAGAGCTGCTCAGGCATTTATGCTTGGGCAGCACGATAGACTTTTAAGTGTTGTTGGTACAAATGAAGCCTGGGACATGGGCATGGATGGGAACAGGACCCTTGGAAAAGATTCCAGGGAGATGTACAGATGAAAATGGTGACTTAGTGTAAAAATGTGTCTTTATATACAAGAAAATCTTATAAATGATTTTATTTTCCAAGCATTAGAATAAATTGGGATTTAGAATTTACAAATATAGTGCAATGTTTTTATACACATACATTCACACCATAAATATGTATGTATATATGTGTGCATATGTATGTGTGTGTGTACTTTTTTCACAGAATTACTATTTCAACCTTGAAAGTTTTTTTTCACAGCATTACTAAGCATGCAAATCCCGGATGGCTTAATTTTTAAAAACTCTATATTCGGGATCTTGATTTGTATGATTTAAAAAAATTTTGAAATTTTGTCCCATGAACTAGAACATATCACAGATAGAGCGTGACTAATCTGTAAGAAATCTAAAAATCAACTGTTTTCATTTTGGTTTTTTTTTTTAAACAGTACTGGGGATTGAACCCAGAGACTTTTCACTGAACCCAGCCTACTTAAAAAAAAAATTTTTTTTTTTAAATTTTGAGACTGGATCTTGCTAAGTCACTAAATTGCCCAGGCTGGGCTTGAACTTGTGATCCTTCTGTTTCAGGATTCCAGAGTGCTGGGGTTACAGACTTCTTCCACCATGCCTGATAACAATATTTTTTATAATTCAGAAAGAATATATTCTTTTCCCACATACTTATAACTTTAAATTTGTAGTTTTAAGTGTTTACTTAATACTCTAGTGATATGTAAGTGCTGAAAAATAGTGATTTTAAAAAATTAGAATTAAGCATCAGAATTACTTGGATTTTTCTCAGACTTATCAAATTAGATCTCCCGGGGGTGGGAGGAAGTATGAGTATGTGTATTTAAATTTGCAGGTATATGTCTCTATATAAACTACCATCACTGATAGAGGTTAGACATTATAAAGATAAGGGATAGGTCTATCTTATTCATTGTCCCCAGCATGTGACAAATAATAGATACTCAATTTGTAGAGCTGGTGGATGAGTGGACAGCTCACTGTTTCAGGTTTCTTTAACACTTTCTTTTCATTTATGAAATCCAGAATCCAAAACTAATAATAAGCTCTTATTCTGGAACCAGACAGGTGTATTTGGGATAAGTCTTTTAAACCTGGCTGGACTCTGTTGAAATGTGAGCATTAGACTTTGTCATTTAAACCTTCGAGGCTATTGGAACGAATGCACAAGTTACCTAATCGCTATTCCTGTATTCACTCCTTTTCTTGGATTCTCCCTTTGAACTAGCTGAGATTTTCTATCCTCTATTCCCTGCTCCAATATATTTTGTCTTTTACTGGAACTTTAGGAGCTGTATGTCTCAACTCATCCTCCCTCACATTCCTTCCCACCTCTGCCGGAAGGACTTTCTTCCTCTTATGTGGCAGAAAGTCATACTTGTCATATCCTGTATCTTACTATTCTGTGGCTTATGAGAAAACCTTTCCCCTTGTCTTTCAGGATTGGTCTCTGAAAGTTAAAAACCAGCATCTTCATGACTATTTTATCTATGCTGAAATATTTTGATGAACGTAAGAGCTAGAAAATGTTTTGTTCTAGACCACTGCTACTCAAACTGTGGTAAACCTTGAGCTGCTGCAACCACAACTATTCTGCTTGGTTTCTGCTCTATTTGTCAAGTAATATACTGGGAATTAAAAATGCATAAGAAAATTACTATATATCTCAACCTCCAAGTCAGCATCTTACTTAATGAGGAAATATCTACTAAAGTCAGGCATTATACAAAGATGGCCAATATCAACACTACTGTCTAGAACCACTTTGAAATTGTCATCCAGTGCCACCATAGAAGGCATATAAATTAGAAAGGAAGAGGTAAAGTTTTCTGTATTTACAGGTTATGTTATGATAGATCTAGAAAACTTTTTAAAAAGTCATTAAAAAGGGCCAGGGATTTAGCTCAGTGGTTTTGCCGCCTGCCTCGCAAATGCAAGGACCTAAGTTTGATCCCTGGTACAAAAAATCAATCAATCAATCATTGAAAAACTACCAAAACACTTAAGAGAATTAATTGGAGTAGCAGGGTTTAAAACTAATATGTAGAGGGCCAGGGATTTAGCTCAGTGTTTCCACTGCCTGTCTGACAAGCGTTAAGGTCCCGATATAAAAAAATGGTTGGAAGATATAAAGACCTCGTTTATAATTGCAACAAAACAACAAAAATGCCTAGGCATAAATTTAATTAATGACCGAAACATACTCTTCCTCACAGATATAAAAGTAAACGTGGACTAAGTGTAACTAGTAAATCTTACTGAATTTGGATAGAAAGATTCTATATTATAAAGTTTTGGGTTTTTTTTTTGAGATGGGTTCTTTCTATGTTGCTTGAAATGGCCTTACTCATAATCCTCCTGTTTCAGCCTCCCTGTAATTATAGATGTGCTTCACCATGTCTGCTTACAAATCATCTATTCTCATAACACACGTATTATTAGTTTTTATTTCTTGAAGTTTAACAAATTGATTATATATTTTATTTGGAAAAACAATTAAGCAGAAATAGCTTGGAAAATCCTAAAAAAGAAGAATATAAAGGAGAACTCAATATTAAACCAGATGTTAAAAGATATTACAAAAAACTCTATAATTAGAAGAAAATTGTATTAGCAAGTGAATAGACAATTGAATGTACAGAAAATCCAAAAATAAACCTAACTGCACATGGAAATTTAGTCTATTATAAAGGCAGCATCTGAAATAAGTGGAGAAATATAAACTTTTAAAATGTGCAATATTGGTACAACTAGATAGCCAAAAGTAAAAATGGATTCTTTTGGCATACCTGTACATACCAGTATAAAGTCTAATCATGTAAAAACTGAGACTCTATAACATTAGAAGAAAACATGTCAATTTCTTTATAAAATTTAGTGAAAAATTTCCAAACTCAGAATAATTTGGTTGTGTTTTTAAAAATTCTACATGACAAAAACAAAAGAAAAGCCTAAAAGCTCCATGAGAATACAAGTGATAAAGGCTGGGGATCTAGCTCCTTGGCACCACACCTGCCTCATAAGCAAAAGGTCCTGTGTTTAATCCCTAGTACCAAAAAAAAAAAAAAAAAAAAAAAAAAAAAAAAAATAAATATTTGCAACTCCTCTCATAGACGGAGGGATAAAATTCCTAATAGCTAAAGAACTTCTACTGAAAATAAAAACAATATTGTAAAACTGGACAGTATACATATATTCTTCCAAAAAAGTATATACACTTCAGGAAAAGAAATACTTGTATAAATACTTTAACACTTAATTTATTGAAACATTATGCAATTAATACAAGTTACCTTTGGCCTGTACAATTACAAGAGGTGTCAAAGTGGTGGCCATGAGCTTCCACGCATTTGTTAATATGGTGAACAGGTGCTTGAGTGATCTTGATCACTGAGATTTCTGCCCATGCATTTTTCAGTTTCTTCCCTAAGGGCCAGCAGTATAGTGTTCTGTAATATACAACATCCTCTAGGGTCCCTCATATGAAGATAATATCATCTTTTGAAAAAAAAATTATTCTTTGCCTGAAGTTGTATACATTTTTTTGGCAGAATATATATGGGAGGGGGGAGAGAGAGAGAAGGAGAGAGAGAAATCAAATGGCACTTAAAGATATAAAAAGATGCTCAAATTCACTCATTATTAGAGACATGAAAATTAAAACTACATTAAAATACCATCTCTAATCTGATTGGCAAAACTCCAGGAGTTTCACAGTTAGACTCTGCTGGCAAGGTTGTAGAGAAATTGGCACTCCCATACTTTGCAGATGGAAGTACCAACCCCAGAGGAGTGAGCTTGTCCATCTTTATCAATATTTTATAAGCAATTACATTTTGAATCACCAATCATACCAGGATTCATTCCAAAGATTCACTGGGAAAAATATGGAATCACATACACACCACACACACACACACACACACACACACACACACACACACAAAAATATACGTGTATGAATGATATATATAGATATATATATGATAATTATGTAGCACTATTTGTAATAGCAAAATGGAAGACAACCTACATGTCCAACTCCAAGACACTTGGTAATGTTATCATGACCAAAATATGAGAATCTGGTTTAAACATTTAGATGAATAGCTACCAGAATACAATAGCTAACAGGAAATAGAATACGTTAAATGACACCACAAGAAAGCAACCAGCCAATCCATAAATGTCTAATAGGCATCTCAAACTTAGCATGTCCCCTGTTCTTGCCTTCCAAAGTTACTCCTTATTCAGTATTTATTATCTTAGTTCATAAACCTTTATCACATGATTGCTCTGACCAAATTCTGGAAGCATCCATGATTTCCTTCATACTTCATAATAAATTAATTGGCAAATTTTTCTTTCTCTACATTCAAGACCATTTCACAAGATTTTAGTTCCTGTCTCCCTGGCTCAAACCACTGTCATCTCTCACTTGGATAAATTATAGTTCCTAATTTTCTCTTGGCTTCCATCTTTCCCATACCCCGGTTTACTACAAGTCATTCTCCATATTGTTAGTCTTTTAAGAAATGAAGTTGGGTCAGATCTAATGATTGCTTAAAATCCTTCAATGGATTTTCTTCACAGACTCCTGAGCTGGGTGGGTGGTGCACTCATGTAATCCCCACACTCAGGAGATGAGGCAGGAGGATTGCCATGAGTTTGAGACCAGCCTAGGCTACATAGTGAGTTCAAGTCAAGCCTGAACTACACAGTGAGACCCTACAAACAAACAAAAACAAAATTTAGATTACATAGGAAGAGCAGGGATAAAGGGAAAAAATGAGAATCAAGACCTGTCATGTACAGTTACAAGATCCCAATGATGAGTGTAACTGTACTGTACACCTAAAATGTAACAATAAACTCAATGAGAAAAAAAAATAGATTCCTACAAGGCCCTACTGCATATGTCTTTTACTTTCCAGCTCTTTTTTCTAAAATTTTTTTCCTTGAGAAGCAAGTCTTGGTTCAGTCAGGCCTCAGCCCAGGGTTCTTTCTTGAGAAAAGTCTTTCTTGGCCACTCTATCCAAAGTTGTTAATACCACACCCCAATGCAAATACCCAAAACTGTTATTCTTTCAAGGCATTTCTTTTTCTGTAATTGTATTTACTTAAACAGCCATTTATTTATCACTTGTGATCCTCCCCCATACAGACTCTAGGAGAGAATGAATTGAATCTTATCTTATTTACTTCTAATTCACTTAACGAAGAACACCACCCAGGCAGGCGTGGTGGCACACACCTGTAACCCCAGCACTCAGGAGGCTGAGGCAGGAGGATCACTGTGAGTTTGAGACCAGCCTGGGCTACAAAGTGAATTCCAACTACATAGTGAGACCCTGTCTCAAAAAACAAAAACAAAAAAAACAACAAAAGAACACCCAAAGCATGAGCAGATGTTTAATAAATTGGTGCTGGCTAAATGAATTTGCTTCCAGGTGATTTCTGGCAGTGTGTGAAATGAATTCTGGTTGTCCATGAAAATAGTGGCTCTAAGTTAAAGGTTATAGGGGCCACATTAGGGCTATCCCTAAAGGAGAGCAGGGAGATACATATAAGGCAATGTCAAGCGATTTGAGCATCTGACTGAGAAGGGAGAGAGATGTGAAGGAGAGCAGCAGTTTTGACCCAAAATGACATGGCTGGGGAGTGACATCATTAGTAGGAATGGAAATAGGAAAGATGAAAGAGATTATGAATTTTGTTTTTGGTATTTTAGGACAGGGCTCAACAAGGAACTGAATATGAGAAGTGTAACCCAAGTGAGAGATCACCTCTGGAGATACTGCTGTGGGAATTGTCTGCATGAACATGCTAATTAATCCCATGGGGTTCATTGGAAGGTGCCTAAGGAGAGTGCAGAGAAAGAGAGAGAGAGAGAGAGAGAAAAGGGCATGACAGACTTAAGCAAGCCAGGAGAGAGTGGCTTAGGGAGGAGGTGAACGCTGTGCCAAGGCTGCCCAGGATAAAGGTGAAAAGGGTCCAAAAACAATGGTGTCTTTAAGTTGTATCAATCTTTGCTTTCCAAACTTCAAGCCTTTCTCTACTATAAAGATTACTTATATTTTCTTTCTAGTCTATCAGCCAACAGGAACTTTTCCTAAACAAATGAAAATACCTTAATTTTTCTCTACCACTACACTGTAATATTCTCATTGTTATAGTTTGGCTGTGGTTTGTCCTTGAAGGGGTCTTATGCTGCAGGTGTGGGCCCTAATGGAATGGTGCCAAGCAGTGGTAGAATCTTTAATAGAAGGGGCCTCCTGGAAAGTGGTTAGGTCAGTGGGGACATCACCCTTGGAAGGGATTACTGTAGTTATCATGGGACCCTGTCAATTCTCACAAGAGTAGGTTGTTATAAAAATAGCAAGATTAGCTCTTCCCTGGTTTCTAGATTCCAATTTGCTATATGATCTCTCTCTCTCACCTCTACTCCTGCCATGGTGCATCAGTCATGTTGTGACATAGCCAAGAGGGCCCTTAACAGAGGCTGAGCAGATAGGGCTGCCCAACTGAATTAAGCCTCTAAAGCTGTGAGCTAAATACATCTCATTTTGCTACACAAACATAGCTTCTGGCATTTTGTTAGAGCAGCAGCAAATGGGCTCTTACAGTCATCAGTATTTTTCACTGGATTTTCTCCTTTCATATTGAGGCTTTTCTGGTCATATTCTCTCTATCTTTTAAATATATGTATTTTAAATCTATTTTTTATTGAAAAATTTTAATTTTTATTAGTACATGTTTGCAGAACATAATGATTATATTCATCATGGGGAGTTACATAATGTGTACACAACACATCTTAGTTCTGTTTTTTATCCCCTTCCTCTTCCCTGACTTTCTTTTTTGGTTCCCTCTCTATTTACTGTTTGCTGATCTGGTCATTAGCAGTGCAATAGTGATAAAATAAGTGCATTCCTTCATTACAGGAAAAATCCGTATTTTCCTTGTTTTGTTTCTTTTCGGTTACGTGGGTGACAAGTAAATTCATCTTACTAAAAATTTAAATAATTCAGAGTTACAAGGAAATAAAAGTTGGGGTCTTGAATATCAACTAATCTCTTACTCTAGAGTTTACCATTGGTTTTTGGTGTGTATCTTTCCATATCTCTCTGGAGAGAGGAGAGGGAGAGAGAATTTAGCTTGTGTTTAGAGTCTCATTATGCCTTGTGGTAGGAACAGAAATCTTAGACAATTAAGAGTTTCCCCAGTCAATTTCTCTGCAGAGACTTCAAGACCCACATCAGGGACTGATTCTTTTGCTTCCTTTCTGATGCTGCCCTATTCCAAATCTTTGGTCTATTCATGTAATCTGGGAGTAGTGTGGCCCATTGCCACAGTTTCCCTGAACCTGAGAGAATTCTCAGAACGTGGGACATTCATTACTAGAGCTAGGAAAGTTGATAGGCACAAATCAGTCTGCCCATCTGGAAATGGAAGTGGGATAAGTAGTAGAAGGGGGGGCTATCACTGATTGATCAAGAATTCTTGTAAACATTTTATTATTGGCATAAACTTTTATACCCTGAGCCTCTTAGAGTTTCCATTTGCTTTAAAACGAAGGTCAAAAAATTTAATCCTGTTTCATAAATTCTATTTCATTATCTCTTTCTGGATTTTCCCATATTTTCCCTGCTCTTTTGGACCAAGAACTTCTTTGGGCCATGTGACCCCATTTTGTATTTTAATTTTATCCTCAGACAGTGCCATTGAGTCGGTGATCAGCCTCCCTTCTCTGTAACTCATAGAACATCTCTTTCAATGGAGTCCAGAGAGGTTTCCCAGGACCCATACCCTAGCCTGGGCTGGAGAACACAGTCCTGACTTCTCTGGGACAGAGGCTTCCTCAGGGGTACATGTTGGAAGAACATATTAGAATTCATATTACTATTTATATTTTATTCTAATGAAAAATAATAAATTATATATTTTTATCAGTTTTTGAATTGACACTAGCACTCACACGCACAATGTTAGATGGTCATGTAACATATGTGATTACATTCTTGTGGCAGTCCAGCCATCACAACACAAACGTACCTGAGTTGGGGAGTGAGGATTGAGAAGGGACAGCACACTCAATAGTGTGGAGACAAGAGGTCTGCTTTATTTCACAGAAACAGCTCCTTTTAAAGGCAGTCCAACAGGAAGCACCAAGCACCTATTAGGGAGGAGATCAGATCTTTGGCTATCTGAGTTCCACCCATTGCAAGGTCAAATTTAACAAAGTCCTTGAGCCAGTCTGGTGGTGCACGCCTGTAATCCCATAAAACCAGTCTGGATTACACAGTGAGTTCCAGGTCAATCTCATCTGCATAGCTGAGACCCTTGTCTCAGAAAAGCCAAATAAACAAACAGATAGAGTCATAGATTGTGTCGATGCCTCAATGGTAAAAGAAATTACTTTTCCAATGTCAAATGCCAGCGGGCTCCCACAATTCTGAAGGAGTAATGATGGCTGCACAATTTGGAAGGTAATCACAGTGGCACTGGCATCTTCATTGTTTATTTCCAGCCTATTGCAAAGTATGTATTTCAGTTCATACCTGCCTGGGTATATTACCTACATTTAGTTAAAGCAAACTTTGTACATTATGTCAGTGACTCAAAATACTGACAGTTATATCTATAATATAAGCACAAAAGCTCCAAGAACATAGCACCTGTTCCACACACCCAACCTTCAATGGCTAATTCATCTCCAGCCACATTAATTTCCTTGTTTTACTTCTGACACCTCAGGATCTTTGCCCTGGCTGGTCTCTCTGCCTGAAAATCTTTTCGTGTTCTTGGCAGAACTCACTCCCTTACCTCCCTCAAGTCTGGCCTCATGTTAGAACTGAAATCCCTATCACTGCATTTCTCATTCTCTTCTTCTGATTTATTATGTTTATTCCAGCTCTGATCTTCTAACATATTTTATACTTTGCTTATTTACCATATCTGTTATCTGCTCTGATATAAACTTCACAAGGAGAAAAATAGTTTTTGCTCCTGTACTACCAGTGTTTAAATCGTGATTAGCAAATCCTACATAGCAGGTCGTACACTAGCCATTGCATCTGAACACAAACCCAATGTGCACTCGCTCTCACTTATTTCTAGGATTTTCCAATGTGGTGCCGCACATGTACTCACACCAGATAGGCTTGTTTGCCAGCTGTGGTCTCCATCTTATGTGTCTCCTGTTCTTCCTTTTGAGCCCTTTAGGGAAACCTTGCTGCTAATATGGCCTTTTGGAGAAGCACTTCATTTTGTTTAAACCAGCGTGCTGCCTGGCTTGTTTCCTTCCCCAGTCTACACAAGAGGTGCTTGGTGGTGATTGTCTGAATGGCGGAGAGGACTAGGAGACAGGCTTGGGCTACATCTGCACAGCAAATTCAGTGGAACCTTGAGTTATGACTGGCCTGACAAACAAACAGCTTGGGTTACAACCAGGATTTAGTTTTAACTTATGAACAAAGTCTTGAGTCATGACCCAAATGCCAGCTGCTCATGCATCCAGCTTGTCTCAGAAACAGATTTAATACCTGAAGAGTTCTGGAAGGAACATTAAAACATCCTTTCCTGTGTGGGGTTAATTGAGAAATCCTGGGACAGTATCTCTCTCAGGATACCGAGATCTGCCTGTATACAGGAGAGAGACTTTGAAGGCTGTGTAGAGGAGCCTGAGCCTTCCAATTGACCAACCTGAGTTTGTAAGTCAAGGGTCTACTGTACTTTGCTTTTTAGATTAAGATACCCTATTTATTTTTAGTGGTTAGAAGCTCCCAAAGATTCCAACTCTTGAGTACCAGTTGGCTAAGTTATTTTAGTAGTGGGAGGGAGGGGTGGCTGAGGTCTTCTGCCAGCCTTCCCTGCCTGTGGGCCATTTCATGTCCAGAATAGCACAGGTCACTTTTTTTAACTTTAAAAGAAAAATCTTAATTGACTTCATTTTCAACTCTAGAATTAGGCAACACTTCATTCCATAAAATAGGATATGTATTTCATGAGCAGAGCAGAAGAGGTTAGTTCTATACCCTGAAAAGGGCTGAAGAAAGTGGAAATAACAAAAGCAGATTGTTAGAGATCATTTGAATAGATTCATTGGATTTATGTCTTGACTCTCCTCTTTCTACTGAGCCTACTTTAAACATGATTAGATCCTCTTATGTACTTTCTTCATTTTTGTCTCTTACTCAGTAGCCATGGCTTCTGTTCAGTCCAGTGTAAAGCAACTCCTACACTTTATATACGACTGTGTGCCAGGAGGCGGGGAGGAAAAGTTGCCTGCATTAGCGACAGCAAACATTGCTGAGATAAGAGCTACTATTATTTCTAATTTATGAATTAAATGTTGTGGCTCTTCTACTCCAAACTTTTCACCACTTCCTGAACTTGCTTATCCAGTCCTCCCCAAGATTTAGTCCTATTTTTGGGGACCAGACTCAAATTCACTTCCTCTGTGAAGCCTTCCTATCTCTCCCAGGAAGAGAAAGAAAAGTAACCAATGACTTAAGTGAGTTGCACTGAGTAAGTGAAAGCTCCATTGAGCAATTATGTTGCTCATTATACTCCTTATGTTGACTTCTTAGACTAGAAATAATAGGCAGAGATAAGGTGCTCTAAGGGAATCAAGCAGCTTTGAAAGCACTAGAGAAACAATGGCTACTTGCAGAGGGAGAATTTAAATTCATTTTAAAAGCTGCAGTGTGGATGAAAGTAGAAAAGAGTGTGCCTTGTGTATTATCATAAAGATGTAGGATGACCCATTTGCTACCTCGTTTGCCCAGAAGGACTGGCAGGTTGCTACAGTAGAAAGACCTTCCAAATTCTAAGTCAGCCGCCTTGACCCTTCTTCTGGGATGAGAGTTTCCTATTCCTGCAAGGATTTTCTTTCTTCTTCCCTCTTTTCCTTCCTCTTTTTCTTTCACTTTTCATTTTTTTAATATCCTAGCCATTCATGGTACTTACTGTAAATGAGAAAAAATTGTAGTTTTCATGACTTCTTCTTTTTTTTTGAGACTCAAACTTACTTCAAATACTGGCTTTAAAATATGCAGGTTTGTTAATGTTTTGATAACACAGATAGGTGGTATTTATTAGGTACCACTCTACATTAAATCACGTAACACTAGAGCAACCTTGGAAGATGGGTATTATTACTGTGATATTTAGATGGGAAATTGAAATGCACAGAGTTCCCTGCTCAAGCCTTCTCAGCTTGAGTCCAGACAGCTGTTGACAGAACCCGAGCCATCACCACCACGGCAGCCCACTGCTTCTCTTTCACACTACTAGTGATAAATACAGAAAAAATGTATTGACTAGAAAAACTACAGAAGTGGTAGATCTATCACACACACAATATTTTAACATGTTTTAATAATTCAGGCAGTTTTGGAGGGAAAGCTAGCACCAGGAAACACAAACACACCCACTTGCTGTAATTAATATTTAGATACCTGATACTCTTACACCTTGCATTATTTTGTACCACATTACATTCATTTGTTACCCTCAGCTCTGTAATGTAAGTCCCTTTAGGGCAAAGATCTCAAGGGTCTTTCGGATGACTAGAACACAAAATAGGTGTCAAATAAGTAAATTTCTATTGTTTGTATCAGACACAATGTTATTTATAATATATTATACTTGTGCTATATTATAAATGTTTAATATGTAAATTATATATACCTTAAATACCTTAAATAAATATTTAAATACTATCCATGTATATAAATACACATAAGATTTATTTATTATAAGTAAACAAGGGTTGGGGCTTTAGCTCGGTGCTACCGTCTTCCTCACAAGTGGAAGGCCCTGAGTTCGAGCCCCAGCACCAAAAAAAAGAAAAAAGTAAACAAGTAAAAATATGAACTGCCCCCTTATATTTGTTGAATGTTTAACTTTGGATTTATTCTTCACTACCCTTTGTGTGTCAACAGTGTTCTAGCTCCTAATTTAGCCATACCACTGTTATTACTAAGGTCTCTTCAGAAAAGGAAGGCATAGTCAACAACTTGAGTAACATTTAGTAGATTCGGACAGTTCTGCTTTACAATCTACAATGATGGAGATTTAGCCCAGTGGCCTAAACTGCACCTGCCTTGCAAGTACAAGGTCCTGAGTCTGATCCCCCATACCAAAAATACATAAATAAATAAATAAATTTCTGTTTTACAAGCTACATTGGAAATGGCGTTCAGGAACACTCATCCTCACCCTGTGTTTTAACCTCAGCAAAGGCAGCAGTTCCAGAGCCTCCATAGTCAGGTCTTACTTGCTATCTATTCTTTTTTTTTTTCAGCTTTAATTGAATTTATTGTTATATTTTAGGGATACAGTACAGTTACATTCATTGTTGGGATCTTGTACCTCTACATGACAAGTCTTGAGTCTCATTTTTTCCCCTCACCCCTGCCCTCCCTTCACCCCCTCCTCCCCTCCCCATCTACAAACACTTTATTTCCATCTTCTCATTATCTCACATTTTTTTCTTTTCCCTTATTACCCTTCCCGTACCCATGCCACCTTCCCTACACCTTTAGCTCCTTTCTTTCCATTTCTAAATGTCAGTAATCTTATTAGGATCTTATATATTATTGCAGATTATTCACACCAGAGAAACTATTTGGTATTTACACATGTGTGACTTATTTATTTCACTTAGGAGTATATCTTCAATATGTATCTATTTTCCTATGAGTGAATCTATTTTCTCGTTCTTTATGGCTGAGTAATATTCCATTTTATAGAAAAACCACATCTTCTTTATCCAGTTTCCAACGGATGGGCAAATGGGCTGTTTCCAAGATTTAGCTATTACAAATAGTGCCGCTATAAACATGGGTTCACATACTTCTCAGTGATATGATTCTTTTAGTTCTTTTGGAAAGATACCCAGCAGAGGGATGGCTGGGTCAAATGGAACCTCTAGACCCAGCTCTTTGAGGTATCTCCATATTGATTTCCATAGTGGTTGCACCAGTCTGCACTCCCACCAACAATGGAGAGGGTTCCTTTTTCCCCACATCCCCACCAGCTATCTATTCTTTGTTGGGCTTCTGCTTCATCTCTGGGGCCTTGCTTGACTGTCTCCATGAAGGCTGTCTATGAAGAACACATTTCTTTTCTCTTTGGGATGTCAGAGCATTCAGTAGTTATTTGCATACACGTTTGTCTCTCTCATTAGACTTCGCTCCTGCTCTACCTTTGCTCCTGCTAGTGCATAGTATCTATTCAGTAAATACTGTGTGAAAGAATAATGAAGCACAGTGTGGAGTAGTCAGTAAGTCTATACAGTAAGTAAAAGAGATGAAGGTAACATTTTTAGTGATAGGCAATATCTGAAATGCTGTATATAGCGCTACATTTTAATAGTGGCCTTAAAACATTTTTATAAGTTTATAGTCAGAAGGATTAGCCATTTTCCCAAGGATTACCCATTAAAGTCTGTTAACTGAAATTTTTAAAAATGAAAAATGTTATATACACTGGCTGGTAGAAGCTCTTCTTGGTGTTGATCATGCAGAACTTTATTCTATATGATTGCTGGGAGTCATCAGCAATGAACTACAAATTTCCCCTTGTAAAGGCAGTTTTCTCCCTCATTTGTATATAGGCAAAATTCTACATCTACATCCAGCATAAAAAAAAAAACAAAAATAAGAATAACTGCATGTATTTATAGGCAACTACAGTTATAAACCAGTACATTTCCCTTTTGAGAAAATAGTGTAAAATTCTAGCGTGGGTGGTAGTTTGATTATGGAGATCTGTCATCTGCTTTCAGATACATTTCAAGAAAAGCACTAAGCTAATTAAATTTATTATTCATCTTCCTTTGAAGGAAAGCATATGCAAATTTCTTCAGGCAAATCATGTTCATAAGAATAAAGCACCACACTGTGGGTTGGTTCCAACTCTCAACACTTTCTAGGAAAAAGAGGTACAGGTGAACTGAGGAAGAAAATGTTTTGGCAGAATTTTCTGTGGAAGAAGAAAGCCTTGGTAAGGAAGGTACTGTCTCTCTTTTAAAAATTAGAAATTTTCAGTGATTTTATGTAGAATAAAAGTCGCATTGCTTTAAGTGCAAAAGGAAACCCCAGGCCTCATCTCTATAACATTGCCTACCAATGAGAGAGACACCAGCTATTTCTTTGTGTATTTTCCTGGAGTTAAACAGTTGTGCACACCTGGCTTGGAAATTGAGAATTCTCCCTCTTTTAGGTTAATTACAAGGGTGATATAACAAAGGTAAATTATCCATCTGCTGAAGATGGCTACGGGGTAAAGGGTTGGGCAGCATTTACTTCTCAGGGAATCTGGACTTCAAAGTTTGCACAGTATCTTGTTTGTCCTCTAGAGCCTGGCCAATGATCTACTAAACATATGGCTCAGCCTGCTTTCATTTTCCATTGTCATTAGACTTAAATTTCTGGGGGCAGGGCTAAGCACTTCTGTTCTCTGATAGCTGCTGAACACCTAGAATACTTTAATGATCAATCTTGGACAATAATTCAAATGATGACTCTTTGGAGTTGAACAATTTTATTAAACAATGCTAATTCCCTTGTAAATAAAATTTGCTCCATTGATCATATTTTTTAGGAGGTGACTGAAAATACAAACAATAGCTTTTTAAGGCTTACTAATATAAACAATTTAATATTAAAAATATAGGTGATCCTTTTTTACATTATCAGGAAAAAGAAGCATAGTTACTAGGGAAAGTATATAAATGCATGCTGAGCTAAATCCCCAGCCCATATATATATATATTTTTATAATAAAATATTTACAACACTTCTTAGTATTCTGGGAACATGTAGTTAAAATTCTGATAGCTTGGAATATTTCAACCTGAATCATTAGAGTGTGGCAGAAACCCACATATATTTTATCAATTTAAATTAACAGGGAAAAGATGAAATTGTCCAGTATACCATGTTTTATTGTATTTCCCCCTTTGTATTTACTGGTTGCAAATGAAGTTTGAGTTTTACTAAATACATTTCAGAATTTCTAAGAATAATGCTCAATGTTTCTTCTCATAAGAATCACAGTTTTTTGCAAGTGCCATTTAGAAGAATTTTTTAAAGAAAAACTTCTAAGAGAAAGCCTGGCCTAGCAGAGAGGCATTGAGCTATAATGTTATCTTTTAATGTCAACTCCTTGATTTTATCCTATGTGATCTGAGAGAAGAGTCCTAACTTTTTGTAGCTGCAGCTTCCTTATCTATAAAATGCTATTGATAACTTGGAGCGATCATGTGGGTCAAACCAGATAGTATATAGCGCATCTGACACTGGGTAAACACAACATATGATAACTATTAATGAAAAAAAAATTCATTTGGAATCAGAAGAGACCTAGAATAGCAAAAGCAATTCTAGGCAACAGTTATATGGCAGGGGTATCACAATCCCCAACTTGAAACTATGCTATAAAAACAGCATAGTACTGGCAAAGAAACAGACCTGAGGATCAGTGGAACAGATTAGAAGATGCAGAAACAACTCCTGACATAGTCAGCCACCTCATCTTTGACAAAGGAGCCAACCTTTTTCTCACTTGAGAAAAGATGGCCTCTTCAATAAATGTTGTAAAAACTGGATTTCAACTTGTCAAAGATTAAAGCTAGGCCTTTATCTTTCACCATGTAATAAACTAAAATCCAAGTGGATTAAAAATCTAAATATTAAAGCAGAAACACTAAACTTGTTGGAAGATAAGTTAGGTAGAACTCTTGAAGATATTGGTATAGAAAAAGACTTTATGAACAAATCCTCAGTAGCACAGGAACTAGCACAAAGAATCAACAATTGGGATCTCTTCTTTTTTAAAAAGCTTCTGCACTGCAGAGAAATCACAAGCAGAACTGAGAGACAACCCACAGTGTGGGAAAAAAATTTTTACCAGCTGTTTCTCAGACAAAGATCTGCTATCTAGAATATAGAAAGAACTAAAAAAAACCAGACCCCCCCAAATATAAAGACCTAATTAAAAAATGGGCATCTGAAATGAACAGACATTTCTCAGACAAAGAATAAAAGTAGCAAATAAATATATGAACAAATGTTGAACATCACTGATCATTCAAGAGATGCAGATGAAAACAACACTGAGATTCCACTTCACCCCAGAAAGAATGGCTGCTATCAAGAAATCAACCAATAACAAATGCTGGGGTAGGGGTTGTGGGGAGATAGGAATCCTTCTCCATTGTTGGTGGGAGTGCAGACTGGTGCAACCACTGTGGAAATAAATATGGAGATGCCTCAAACAACTAGGATGAGAAGTCTCATTTAACCTAGACATTCCTCTGCTGGGTATCTTCCCAAAAGAATTAAAAGAATCATATCACAGTGATATATGCTCCTACATGTTTATAGTGGCACACTTTTTAATAACTAAAATAATGGAAACAGCCCATGTGTCCATCAACTGGAGACTGGATAAATATTTTTAAAAATAAAATGGAGTACTACTCAGCCATAAAGAATGAGAAACTAGAGACATTTATAGCTAAGTGGATGCACACTGAGGCCATACTGTTAAGTGAATAAATAGGACACAAGTAAATACCGAATAGTTTTTCTAGTGTGAGAAACTAAAAATGTAAATAAGGATCAAAATGTATAATTGATATTATATAATAGGAAGAAAAGGTCTAAAAAAGTAGAGGAAGTGGAAGGGGTAGGGGAAAGGTAAAAAGGGAAAAGAAAAAACATGTGAAAAGGAAAAACATGGAAAAAATGTCTTTGTAAACTCTCCTTATCTGCCTATTTGACAGTTGGAAGGGTGGAGGGGGTGAAGGGAGGGCTGGGGAATGGGGAAAAATAAGAATCAAGATAAGTCAGGTAAAGGTAGAAGATCCCAATGATGAATGGAACTGTATTATATACCTAAAATGTACCAATAAACTTAATAAAGATTAACAAAAACAAACAAAAACAATAGAGGAATGTATGGCTTATGTCTAGATATCCCCATAAAGCTTCATGTGGTCATTAGTGGGGCTTTTCAGAGGTGGCTGAATCTAGAGTGTGTGATGCTGGGATTAAGGGTCTGGGATCACTAAATTAGTCCACTGATTGGTTTGGCATAGTTCTGAGTGTGGATAATGGGAAGGCCCTCTGGGTGTAAGTGCTGTCCATGGGTGTGTGTGCTACCATTCTAAAGGTGCATAGCCTGGATATAATAGAGAGAGTTTCTTGGTCACTTGCTTCTTTGCTACTTTACTACTTTGCTGCCTTCTGCCCACCATATACAGTTTTTCCTTTGTTTTGACCCTCTGTGCCACTCTGCCTTGGAGCCAGCTGATTATGGGCTGAAACCTCTACAAACTGTGAGCTGAAATAATATTTTTCCTTTAACTTTGGGTGTCAGGTATATTGTCTCAACAATGAGAAAACTAACCAAGACAAGGCACTAGAGATTTCTTTAGATGATAATGGTAATCAAGGTTTGTATTATATATGAAAAAGATAAGTTTCATTCAGTTTTTTATAAATACCTAACAACAGTTTATATTTATTAACTTTCCCTATTCTTAGTTTCTCTGGTGTGAATAAACTATAATAGTACATAAGATCCTAATGATATAATGGACAATGTGAAATAGGAAGAAAGGGGCTAAAGGTGTAGGGAAAGTGGGAAGGGTAGGGGAAAGGTAATAAGGGAAAAGAAAAAAATATGAGAAAATGAAAAAATGGAAATGAAGTGTTTGTAAATGGGAAGGATAGAAGTGGGTGAAGGGAGGGCAGGGACAAGGGGAAAAAATGAGAACCAAGACCTGTCATGTAAAGGTACAAGATCCCAATAATTAATGTAACTGTAGTGTATACCTAAAATGTACCAATAAACTCAACGAGGGGAAAAAAAAAACAACTTTCCCTTTTCTTCAAATGAAATCAGAAATTTCCTTAATCATGATTTGATTTCTTTCCTTTTTTTTTTTTTTGATACTGGAGATCAAACTCAGGTCCTTGTGCTTGCAAGGCAGGCAGCAGAACTGCTGAGCTAAATCCCCAGTCATGATTTGATTTATACTGTTTCCTGTTGCAGGCCACTTATTTGTTTCTTCCTTCCATCCACTCTCCTTATCTGCCTATTTGACAGTTGGCTTTGGGTTTATTCATTGTGCTGGGCACATTGAAATAGTAATGCAGTTGCAAGAAAATGGGAGTGAGAGACTGGGGTGTAGCTCAGTAGTGGGTGGTTTACATCTGCTGCACTTGCTATCTTTGGGACATGTGATGTAACCTTATACCATGAATTATTAGTTTCTTCATCCTGAAAATTGAAATACCTCCTCTTCATCTAAAAGGATTATTGTTAAGATAACACATGTAAAAGCATTTTGTAAAGCGTGACAGAAATATGAACTATTATTCATAATTAATATTGTTAATAAATAATGTCATGGATTTAGGTTTCAGCATTATTTTTAAATTTCTTTCTTTGAGAGACTAACATTTCTGCATTTGCTGCCTAAAAATTTAATCAATCAGTTATAAGTCTTTTCTAGCTAGTTGGTCTTCCTGTTGAATTGGCAAGTCTCTTTGCCTTTCATTCACAGTATTGTACGGATAAGACATGATTCTTGTTAGCCACACAGGGGTTTAGAATTAATGCTTGTATTCATTCTTGCTTCCAACTGATGTCACATTCTTAGCAAAAAGGGAAAGTATGGCTGTGTGTCACAGTCGGTTAGTTGCATATTTTAAAGACCACTTAAAAATCCTTTGTGTAATAATTATAAAAAGAGAAGTGTCAGTTGTCTCATACCTTGTCTAAAGTGTGTGTATGTGTGTGTGTGTGTGTGTGTGTGTGTGTGTGTGTGTTTATCTTGAGTGGCATTTAAACATTTCCAAATACTTCCAATTGTCTAAGATGTCCAAAGAATTAGCTAAACATAGGTAGATAGTTTGACCAATATCTGACTCAATCGTTCTGGATTGAAATATAGAACTTTCTGGCAGAAACCTTGGTATTTGTTTTATAGAATGTATGGGAACAGAAGTGAAGAATTTCCCCCTCCAGGGCACAGCTTTGCTCATGAGGATCTTGTGGAAAATGTACAAGTTTGACCAGAAGTACAGTACAATGGGTGGCCGCTAAAAGAATGTGTTGGGGATGTCAGTTATATGCTGTCAAATATCACCCTATTTAGGTTTAATTGACCTTGAAATGCCACCAATAGGAGAGAGAACACATTGTTCCTTGGAGACTTTGAGGCAGTTTAAGCTGTAAAAATAGTCTCTCATCAAATGAAATGTAAAATGCCCCTAGCACACAGGAAGCACTTAGTACCTTGCCTGAGCAGAGGACAGTTAAACGGTCTACAATGAATGGTAAGTCAGACTGAACCCTTTCCTCTTTCCTGTGCAACCCACATGCTATCCCTTTCTCTGATGCTGGGGTTCAGTCCTAAGTCACTTGGGGGGACTCTTGTGGATGGTTTAGGGGCATGACAGAACCTGTCACCACTGGTATTAACATTGGCAACTGGATGCTCCATCTAAATTGACTCTGGAAAGCTGAAAAAATAATAGATTTTTATTCCATGTTTGGAGGATGGTTTTCAAAACCAGCATATTTGAAGGACAGTTGTAGCTTCACCCATTGGCTACTGAAGGCCCACGATAACACATTGATGAAGTCAGGGCCGAACAAATGCAGAGAGCCTGTGTCTGCGGTTTTTGACATCCTCTCCTAAGAATAGAAATTTCCCTTATTGTTTAAATAGTTACAGATCAGTTTCTACACATTTTCGTCCAAAGCATTCTAATCAGTGTAACCCTCAGTAAATATTTTCCAAAGAATTTGTTAAATGAAGGGATCAACAGTAAAAGTGAGTGGGCAGAAGCAAGCCAGGAAGGCCAGCCAGCAGGAGAGTGGAAGCAGATCAATGAGCACCTCTCAGCCTTGAGCCAGGAATGAATTTCTTGGGGCTGCAGTGTGTGTGGTCCAGAGAGGAGCACTGTGGGGGGCCTGTCTGAGTATCCGGGGAGCTTCTGCCATGGGTGAGAATCATAGCAAGGGGCCCCTGTGAATGCGAACTGAACCTGGCCTCACACCCTGGAGACCTCCGGCCTCTCCCTCAGCGGGAGCATGAAGTTTACTTTCATTTGTTTATTTACTAGAATTGCAAATTCCACGACATCAAGTACAGTGCTTTGTCTTCTTTGTTTATTGCTGAATCCCCTGAATGGCTGCCACAAAGTGGGAACTTTGTACCTATTTTTAAATATTTTTAATATCTTTAATGAGATACAACTCACATACTATAAATTTACCCGTTTAAAGTCACAGGGTTGTGCAAATATGATCACTATCTGAATTCAGAACTTTCTCATCACACTAAGGTTTATTAGCAGCCACTCCCCATTTCGCTCTACCATAGTGCTTAAAACGAATTTGCTTTCTGTTTCTCTGACATTCCCTATTCCTGACATTCTAAATACATGGACTCATAGGATAGGTAGCCTTTCGTAACTGGCTTTTTTTACATATGTTTTCAAGGTTCCTCCATATCATAGTATGTATCTGTGCTTCTTCACTCCTTTTTGTTTTCTGAGACAAGGTTTCACTTTGTATCGCAGGTTGGCCTTCAACTCACTTATGTGGAATCTATGGCCATACAACCCTGAATGTGCCTGAACTCTTCTGATCTCAGAAGTTAAGCAGGGTCAGGCCTGGTCAGTACTATGTGGCCCAGGCTGGCCTCCCACTTGTGGTTATCTTCCTGCCTCAGCCTCCTGAGTGCTGGGATTACAGGCGTGCACCACCACACCCATTATCCACACCTTTTATGGCAAACCGTGTTCTGTTAATCCATTCATTAGTTGATAAACTTTTAGGTTTGGGCACTATGAATGATACTGCTGTGGATGTTTATCTACATGTCTGTGTGGACGTGTGTTTAACTCTTGGCTGTATACCTAGGGGTGGAACTGCTGAATCTAATACAGTTAATACAGTTGTTCTAACTTTTTGAAGGACTGTTTTCCACAGTAGCTGCAACATGTTATACTCCCAGCAGCAATATATGAGGGCTCCAAGTTTTCTACATCCTTATCATTATTTATTATTATCAGTCTTTTAAATTCTTTTGGACTTCACAACAAGTGATATTTCCGAGTGGCTTTTCTATGCGAATTTTAAAAATACCCAACCACTCTAAATCAAGAACCTTATTTGACACACATCACAGAGTTTTGACCTGTCGCTCTGGTTACCGTCTGAGGACCATTAGAAAATCAGAAGTAACCCTCGGAAACATGGTGGGCTGGTCTTCTCTTGGCAGTTTGCCCTCATGCACAGCAGTGTCCACCTTGAGCACTCACTGGGATATGCAAGTTGTAGGCATCCTAGAGAGGTAAATTGCCCTTGAGTTACGATCAGCCTGACATGCAGAACTTGGGTTATGACTGGAATTGTAGTTTTAACCTATGAACAAAGTCTTAAGTTCCAACTTGAATGCTGGCTGCTTGTGCTTCTGGATGGTCTCAGATACAGATTTAATCCTTGAAGAGTTCTGGAAGGAACATGACAGCATCCTTCCTTGTGTGGGGTTAATTGAGAAATCCTGGGCCAGTGTCTCTCTAAGGACCCTGAGATCTGCCTGTACACAGGAGAGACTTGGAAGGCTGTGTAGAGGAGCTTGCGCCTTCATTTGACCAACCTGAGTTACAAGCAGCCCTCGTGAACAAACATTTGAGTTTGTAAATCAAGGGGCCATTGTACATGGTTAATTTACAATTTATGAACATATTGAGAATATAATGTCCCAGACACAAGAAGGCCCCATGTACTAACTGGAATTCCTGAGCAAACATAATTCATATTAACTATTAAGTTAACCAGAACATTAAATTTCACTTCAGGCAGGAGTTATGTTAATGTGTATGGCAACTCATTTTATGTTAATTAGAAAATCTTTTTGACCATTCAATAATCTTTGATTAATAAATAGAAAATAAAATAAATGCTAGTTTTTAAATATTTTGTTTTATTGGCACAGTACTGTGGACCGAACCTGGGCCTTTGCACTAAGCTATATCCCTGACCCCTTTTTAATTTTTTATTTTGAGATAGGGTCTCAACTCACTAAGTTACTCAGGCTGGGCTTGAACTTTCACTTCCCTTGCCTCAGCCTCTCAGAGTGCTGGATTATAAGCTTCTGCCCCTAATCCTGGCATATGCTTTTTTTAAAAAAATAGAAAGTATGCTTAGTAAAATGTTCTATGGAGAGTAGTTGGGGATAGAATAGATGGGAAAGTTATTCTAAAAGTCTTTGCTGAGGCACTACTGCAGGATGCTAAGGGTAGAAAACCTAAAGCCACTTCCTAATTTTGTAACCCTGGGCAAGTTACTTAGCCATCTGCAGCTCATCCATACATATCCATCTGTAAAACAAGAAAAAAAAAAGTCCTACCTATTAGTCTTATTCTGAGTTGTCAGCCAAT
The DNA here is from genome assembly GCF_012274545.1 of Fukomys damarensis. Classification (NCBI taxonomy): domain Eukaryota; kingdom Metazoa; phylum Chordata; class Mammalia; order Rodentia; family Bathyergidae; genus Fukomys; species Fukomys damarensis. The sequence goes on from NW_022900927.1 coordinate 8,398,065, forward strand.
TATTTAAAATGCTTGAAATAGAGCCTGTGACATTGTAAGTGCCATTAAGTGCAGATATGATTATTTTTCATGACTAAACTGCTGTGACACAGTTTCTCATTTTTTATTGTTGTTTTGTTTGTTTGTTTGTTTGGTACTGGGGTTTGAACTCCAGTCCTTGTGCTTGGGAGGCAGATGGTGGAACCACTGAGCTAAATCCCCAGCCCATCACAGTTTCTCATTTAAGAAACAAAGATATGAAGAACTGGACCAGTGGAAAGATTTGTGCTGTTGACATCCACATGCATGGTCAATCCAGAACACACCTTTCTTGATCTGTATACCCACATTCTACCCCATTGTTGAGTCATTATTTGAAAAAAAAAAGCCAGTGAAACAGTTGTTTTGGGACATTAGCTTCTTTCTCCCTGTTATTCTTGCTATACTCAACTTGAATAGAAAGGAGGAATTGAAGGAGAGAGGGAGAGAGACAGACAGAGAGAAAGAGAGAGAGAGAGAGAGGGAGGGACAAAGGGAGAGAGAAAGAGAGTGTATTTGCTAAGACTTGAAAGGCCAGTTGTATTACTTTTGGTTTGGCCAGATTGCAACTGTCACTTCTCCAGACTGGCCTCAGAGTTTGTGGATGGGTCAGTGGACTTCTGCTTCACTGATTCTGAGGCAGAAAGGAAATAGCTCAAAGAATCTGAGAGCTATTTCCAGATGTTGCTAAGTTCTCCCTGATGTCACTGTGCTCCTATAATTGAAATGATGATGGCTAATGATTAACATGGATTTCTGCTGGGTTTTAATCAATTATTTGACAAGGTAAAGTTATGTTGCAAAGAGAGTAAATTTGCAGTGAAACCAGTCCCCTAATAATTTCGATAAAAAGTGAACGTGACATTACATTTCGAATAATGATCCAAAGTGAAGACAGTTCTTTGGGAGAGGATTAAAGAACAAAATAAAACAGATAGTAGGAAACAGGGAGATAGGAAAGGAACCAAGAGATGGAGGGAGGTGGAGGAAGGGAACGTCAGAAGAATTAGAATGCATTGCAAGTATGTAGCAACTCCCCTCAAAGACTGTAATCATTATGTACCTCGAACATGTAATAATAAAAATAATTTCTTAAAAAGACAGAAAGAAGGCATCAGTGTCCTTTTCCTGAGTATGCTTATGCACAGTTCTACCTCAGTAGGTAACATTAATTGCTGGATTTTTTGAGACAGGAGTTTACTATGTAGTCCAAGCTATCTTTGAACCCATGGCAATCCTCCTGTGTCAGGCTTCTGAGTACTGGGATTATAGGAGTGCATCACGACATTTGGCTATCAGTTGGTAATCTTTAATTTTGTGTCCATGATACATAACAAGTATGCTTTATATCAAAATCTTGTAAACACAAACACACACAATGAATATTTTTATGAAACAATTTTTACCCTTACTAAATGGAACCCATTCAGATATTTTCTATTTTAAAATACTTATTGTAATCTACTAAATTTATTTTTGAACCCACTTACCACTTGTAATCTGAAGTTGAAACACTATATTTTTTGTTTGTTTTTTAAGATTAAAATCTATGTAGTCTAGGCTGGCCTCAAAATTGTAGCAGTCTTCCCGCCTCAGCCTCCTAGAGCTGGGATTACATGCGTGTGCCACTATGCCAGGCAGAAACACCATATTAAATATATCTTACTTATTTCTTTAATAATGAGGTCATAATCTTTAGCAGTCAAAATATTAGGGATATAACATTGACAGTTCCTGTCACTCATGCCTAATTTTTAGAGTAAAGGACCATGTATTTAGTGGGAGTTTTATGGGGAAAATCTTTGCTTTTTAACATATTCGTAACTTCTTTCCAGAGTTATTACATCTCCCAAATTGAAAGAAGCTACTTGTATTATTGCAGAGAGGTAAATATTAGGGAATTGATCATGTTGAAGTATTTTGTGACTCTGCCATTTTGGGTTGGACTTCCGGGTTCTTCTTCCCCCTAAACCCCTGTCTTGAGTTTCCTTTACCCAAGACCACCTCAGCATATAGAATTAAACCTAAAGCTTCCGGCAGGGCTCCCTCCTTAGAGGGCAACGTGGCTTGAGATAGGCTAAGAGCAGCCTACTCCACCCTAACAAGGAGGTCTTTGGCTCCAAGCCCCATAAATAGGGCAGCATGTCCTCATCTCTCTCTCTCTCTCTCTCTCTCTCTCCCTCCCTCCTACCCCCCCACTCCACTCCATTGCCAGTTGAACCTCGAACCTCGAACCTCTAACCTCTGACCTCTCAACCTCGGACCTCTGTGAATGGCCTAGTTGTTGAGCGTCACTGTTCCCTTTCAGTGAGTCAATTAGATGTCTTGTAGGCAGTTAGACAGGGCTATCCTCAAGTAGCCAGCCCTCAAGGAGCCAACAGGGGGGATAATCAGGATGTGTACACTAAAGGCCAGAGTTGTAAGAGAGAAACTGCTACAGCCCTGGGCTTACCCTGGGGATAAATAGCAGTGTTTGATATTCTAAATAGGTATCAATCACCTGGGTGGGGGGCCAAGGTCTTAGCCCAGCCTTTCCAGGAAATATCCCTGATCCCATCGTTACTGAAAATCCTTGTAGGCTTGCTATGTGACTTCTCCCCCTTTTGACTCCCATTTAATCAATATTACATGGGTGACTGTACTTGTAATCTTACTGGTTGGTCATGGTTTTGCCCCACCTCATGCCCACCTTGTAATTTTCCGCTGGGTCTTACAGTTTTGTCCTACTTTGTACCCACCTCACCACATGGCTTTGCTGTATAAAACATCTTGAAGAAGTGGGCTTGGAGGGGGGGCAGTCCACTTTCTGGTTCCCCTTCTGTCTCTCTTCTTTCTCCCAATAAATTTTTCCTACTCTTAACCTCTGTTCCTAGAATTCATTCTTCGATTTTAGAGAACATGAACTAGCGTAGCATTTTGGATATCAAGTAGGGTTGGGATTTACATCTCTTCCCCTATATCAGTGTAACCAAAAGTCAGTCTTTCAGTGTATACTGTGTCTATCAGTGACTCAGCAGTAATAAACTGGTAATATTATGAAACAGCTTAATTCTAACATTTATTCTATAATTTTCACTGCATACAGATTTACTATTTTAAAAATATATTAAGTGAAGAAAGCAAATTGCAAAGCAGTCTTTCTTTTATGCTATTGTTTATAAAACTCCTGAGTCATGTACTTGTATTTACAAAGTATTTTAATGAAATAATCTGGTAACATAATGGCTGATTTTATTTTGTTTTTTTGATACCTGGGACTGAACTTGGGTCCTTGTGCTTGTGAGGCAGGCAGCAGAACTACTGAGCTAAATCCCCAGCTCTACAGTGGCTGTTTTAGGAGAGCAAAATTGGGACACCTAGGTTGTGTTTGTGAAAGAGTTTCTGCTGTATAAATTTTGGTGCAGTTTGGGAGGAAATGCCGTATTACTTTGAGAAAATGTTGCTGCATAGGATGAACACTTGTGTAAAATAAATGAATTTGATTAATATGATCTTTGAGATTTTTACTCTAAAAGTCCATGATTCTAAACTCCTACTTTGTGCATTCAGGTAACCAATTTGTTTTCAAAGTACGTTGAACAGAATCAGCCCCTGCCATTGAGAAATTTATATTCTCAAAAGAATGGGCATTGGAATACACCAGAGCGGAGATGAGAAATTATTTATTTATTTATTTGGTGCCAGGGTTCAGACTTGGGACCTTGCGCTTGAGAGGCAGGTGCAGTGCTAAATCCCTGGCCCAAGAAATATTTTATCATTTACAGGGAAGCTTGGCTATCATTTGCAGATGAAGTTGGTCTAAGTAGCCTTGAAAAATTAGTTTAGATATTTTAAGAAAACTTTTAGATGGAGACCCCTCTAAATTAAATTATGTGCTTCTCCAGTTGACCACAAAAGGTATAAATAAAATGGACAAATCATTATGAACCGCTGTCCCTAGCAAGATAGTAGCATGTCACACTGGTGTCATTAATCTCTGAGATGTCTAGAACTATTGTCCTATATTAGTAACTCTGCCCTGCAGTTTTTAGTGGTTCCATTTTTCCAATTACCTTGGAACATTATTTTGTTGTCACTTTTCAGAATGCTGGCCTTGAGGAAGAAACTCTTTGTTCAACTTTAAAGTTACTGGTACAATATATTAGACTTAGAAATTAGCTATCACCATTTCTTTTGAACAGTATGTAAAGTGATAATGGCCTTGAGCTTCACCTTACCTTTGAATAGCATGTATACTTTAAATTTTTTTTTTTTTAGTACCAGTGATCGAACTTAGGACCCTGTGCTTGAAAGGCCAGCATGGTGCTGCTGAGCTAAATCCCTGGCCCTGCATATATACATTTTAATGGATGGATTTTGTAGTAATATCTACCTCATCTGCTCAGTTCTTTTATTTTTATTAGTTCCTGGTTCTTGTCTGCATTTCGCATAGGTGTGATTGCCTGGTATACTGGAATATGTTCTAGAAATAACTAAAGGGGTATGTAAAATACCAAGAAATGGAGAGAAGAACTCAAAGAAAGAAAAAAAGCACAAATATGAAGAAGGTTAACTAGACAAAATATTTGAATATTAGGGATTCCATCGAGATACTATAAACCCATTATTATACTGAAGATAGCTATAGTCTCATCTTTCTTATTCAAGGAAAGATTAAGGATTACTAGGAGTTGGAAAGAACAAAAATCCACATACTATAAACTACTAAAAAATACAGAAAAAATGGAATAAATGGCTATTTTTTCTCTTTATTTTTTGTTTGTTATGGTACCAGGGATAAAACTCAGGACCTTGCGCTTGTGAGACAGGCAGCAGAACCACTGAGCTAAATCCCTGGACCTCTCTTTATTTTTAAAATATTAAATTCATGTAATGTATTTACATCAACCAGGGTCAGAAATTTATTAGCTAAAAACCCAGAGTGCCTCTGGATGCTTGGCCCTAGGAGTGCAGTTGATAATACCACAGCTCTGTAGACTGAAAGAGGCTGAAAGGCCATCTGAAGGCGATAACACAAGTGACATTCTGTGCAGTTCCAAGGGCCTGTTTCTTACTGAGTTATCATGGTTTATATTTTATGTATTTCTTTTGTTTTTGTTTTTTTGGTACCGGGGATCGAACTCCGGTCTTTGCGTTTGTGAGGCAGGTGGCGGCACCACTGAGCTAAATCCCCAGCCCAATTTTATGTATTTCTTAATCATCTGAGAGAGCAAATATGCAGAATGCTAACGACAGTTGCTAAAAGACGAAGTTGGGAGGTGTTACAAGCTTTGATAAATGGCCAGGATGTGGACAGCAATAGGATTCAAAAAGACCAAAACAAATCAGAAATAGAGATGGAAGAAAAATAAAATCGTTCTCAGAAAGATGTACACAAAGATGTAAACTTCTCATGTGATCACAGGAAGGGAGAGACTAGAAAAGTGGGATTGCTACCAGGAGTAGCAACCCAAGAAGGCAGGAGAAGTAGGAGAAATGTGGGCAAGATTATGGGAAATATTAGCAACAAGAGAGAGCACTGTGTCAGGTGGTAAGGGAGCGTAGACAGGAAGTAGAGTGATGACGGTCCTTTATACAGACCTGAGATGACGCTGAGACAGCTGTATTCTGTTTGGAGCACAGAAATGAACAAACAACATTGACATCTTAGAGGGATCCCAGAGGTAAACATGGAAGATGATTAACGGGAGGGAGGGATTGATTTAGGAAGAAGACTTATGCATTACATCACGTGGTTAAGTGATGGAAAGTTAATATTGTACAGTATAGAAATGGCAATACTTCAGGTTAGTGTACAGAAATGTAGACAAGAGGGGGAAATAGGACAGAATTTTTTTTTTTTTTTTTTTTTTGGTACTGGGGATTGAACTCAGGTCCTTGTGCTTGCAAGGCAGGCCACTGAACCACTGAGCTAAATCCCCAGCCCTAGGACAGAATTATTTAACTTGAGATAAAATATAAAATTGATTGAAGCTGTATTAAAACTATTACCTATTCTAATGGAGAACAGCTCAATTACAATTAAAGGTACATTGTGAGTCTGCTGTTATAACACTATAACCAGGAAGGAATAAAACTGAGGGGTGATGGAAAATACAGTAAATGTTTAAAATTTAAAGACTTTAATATGTTGAAAGACACATTTCCACGACTCCCCTGAAAGTACTAAAACACTTTCCTTGCCTTCTAACACATTTACTCCATGATTCTTGGCAATGTGTCTTTTACTGTAATGTTTTTAAAAATTTAAACATTCACTTTAGTTTTTGATCACTCCTTGAATAAAGAACAAATGGGTCTCTTAGCTCTAATTTTGTTATTTCTCTTCCTGGACTTATATACAAACAAGCTTTGTTTTAGCAGAATTCTTCCAATCTAAGTATATGTACATTGAAACAAGCACTAACAGAATTCTCAAACAGATGCATTTGTCATCTTAGTAAGGAGAGATGGGAAGAGCAAGAGAAGCTCATCCTTATTCCTATTTCAAGCAAGACTACAGTATCATTTTCTTCACTCACATCTTACTAAATGACCTTCCCCTTCCTACAAATTATGTGTAAGTGTAAAAGAAAAAAAAAGAAGCTAAGTCCTCATATAGCATTAGAAGTCATCTACTGACTTATCTACCTGTCATGGACAGGGCAGTTTTTAAAAAAAATATTTATTGGGATTTCCTTGGTTATTTACTGAAAAGACAAAGAAAAATTTTTATAAACTATCTGAGTAGGCCTTTTACCATGATATATTAAGATTGAGAATGTAAGATAACCCAATTTTGTTTCCACTTTCTCTTCACACTAGAAGTAGGTAGTATTTGTTCAAGGAAAACAAGACATTCCACATCAAATCAAACACAGAACAAAGTAAGTATCCTACCCAAGAGTTCCCAGTCTGATCAGAAACTCTTAAGGAAAATGAGGCCCAGTCATTATAATTTTAAGTGGCACTTAGCACATTACTGGCAAAGTTGGGGAAGTGAGCCAGGATCTGAAGATGTGGTTGTGTCAACAGATGTATGCTAGAGTAAATCCTTGAGCCTTAAATAGAACAAAGCTAGTTATTTAATGGCAAGATTTATTTACATGGAAAAATTTAAATGATCCATGTCTTGGCTTGAGGTTAAACATAAAGCCCAGCTTGGTAAGGCAATCATAACAAGTTACAGTGACCTTGTGTTTCACAGTATCATTAGATGACATAGAATCATCACCTATCATCACCTAATCATTGAGTAGTAATGATTGCTAGCTCTATATGAAGTTGGCATTTAATTATATTTTTTGAATGAATGAATGAGTGAATGAATGAGGAGGGGAAATGACTGGACCAAATGGGAGGAATGGTTTAGTCATTGAACCTAAAAATCTACTTATGTTACAACTCTCATTTCTACAACATCAATCAAATGTGACTATTGCCTCCTCCCCACTCCACATTCTTCTTGTATTCTTTCAAGTCATGTGTTATTGTTTTCAATATCCATTTCATTTCACTGGGGATTTACTAATAAAATAAGTTTCTCCTGAGATCTTTTTTTTTCTTTTCTTTCTTTCTCTCTCTTTTTTTTTTTTGGTACTGGGGCTTGAACTCGGGTCCTTGTGCTTGTGAGGCAGGAAGTGGAACCACTGAGTTAAATCCCTGGCCCTCTCCTGAATTCTTATTCATTGTTAAGTACTGGACTAGCTGTTGAAGACCCAGGATGAATAAGAATTTCTCTTATGGAGTTTAGAGACTGGTTCAAATGATAAACAAGCAAATTCTCTCTCTCTCTCTCTCTCTCTCTCTCTCTCTCTCTCCACACAGATGAGTGTCACAGTAAGACATTAGGGGAATGAGCCACAGAAATACCAAGAAGACGGTGTCTACATCTGGGATATAATGGAACAGAAATGGAACCAAAGTGTTGAGACTTCTCTTCACAAGGATTCTTTCAACCTTCACTATAACCTGAGCCTATGTACACACATGCATTTAGAGAAGGTTTACCTGAGACATCACGCATTTCTACCCTTTACATTCTACAATTAACAAAGACATCCCTTTTTATAGGGGAGTTTGGCTGTTAGCAGGATTACTTGCCAGTGAAGACAAAAAGATTGTTTAAAATTAACTTGTAACTTCTCTGAGCAATGTTGACTTATTCATGTTGGTTTGTTTCCATCATGTCCCAAAGAAATTATTTTAAATGAAGCCAGTTGGCAGGAATACTTGATTTCATGTGTCAAATAAAAAGACCCACTCAAAACTGTTCATTCTCAGCAATATTGTAACATGTGAAATTGTGAGTTTGCAAAATTCATTTTAATCTATTCTTTTTATCAGCATATTTTGTTGTAAGTAGTAAAAGGTGCACTGGATAAAAGTAGCTTATAGTCTGTAGTACCTAAAAAATCTACTTAGCAACACTGGGTATGCTTTATTCAGTCCATAGAACACTGAGGTTTTTAATCTAATTTATGTTTCTGTTGACTGCACGTAAATAAATAAAAAGGAGGAAGTTCTTTGCAAACTGCTCTCTCAGGGGAAGGCAGTATAGAGGTAACCTGCACTTTGATCATTTTATTTTACAATCAGTATCTTAGATGGCAGATTTAAGACAGGTTCTGTAGATTGCTGTTTGGCTTTCATTACGAAGGCCTGATGTGAACAGGATATATACCATAGTATAATATTACTGTACATCTTGTACTTCAACTACATTTCAGTGCACAATAGTAAATCACCTATAGCTAGATACTAGATAATGTGTTGCATAAATCCCCCTCCCTTGGTCTCTGTGTCAGTTTAAATATAAACATTATCTCATTGAAGTACAGTAAGACTATCATCAGCTCCATTATCCACCTCAATCTTCAAAGGAAGTAGTAATACAGGGAATGAAACTATGTATCCTTGTTCCTCTTGAAACCTGTCAATCATATTACACTTTGGTAAATAGATTCGAAGCCTGCTGCCTGCCAAACTGCCCCAACATGGAGAAAGGTCAGCAGAAGGACACTTACTTAACACAGTACATACTCAAAGAAAAGCAGTTAGAAGAGAGGAAGAAGTGCAGGACTTTCATGCAGGTGCCCATGATTTTCTGGGAGATCTGGACTGGTGGTCACGTGACTGCGAGGTTTCATCAGAGGTGACATTTAGTTGAGGATTTTCAGTTATGGCTTTCCAAAATGTCTTCGTTGTTTGGAACCATTTCCTGTAATTGACTTCGAATTAAAGTTATCTGTAGACATGACATCTTTTTAGATCGGGCAAGTATGCAAAACACATAAAACGGTCACTGGCATTTAGTAAAGAGTAATTGTTGCTGGTGGCGATGAAGATTGGAAAAACAGAGACATTTTTATCAGGCTGGGGAGAGACAAGTGTGGCACTTGAAAGAACCCAAAAGTGAGGGCCATGTCACATTTGTACCCTAAGCACCTCATTTGAGTCTCCCAAGCCCTGGCCTTGATTTGTAATTATGTGTTACTAATCCTATATAAAACTTACAAATGATACAGTTCATACCTAAAAGCTCTGCCCGATAGCCACTAGGTATTAATTACAGACACCTATTAGAATTCATATTTGAGACATGGAGAAGAGATAACACATTGTAAGCATATTAATCCATGCACTTATTATATATTCATGTTACTTGAAATGGTATGTATACACAAAATCATGTACATACATAAACACAGTTCTATGCATATAGATCATATTATACTATCTGACATATAATTTAGGATAAGCTCATCATATAATGAGATATTATTAGAGTACTGTGTGTGTAAAAACTCACATGCTTTGTACCCATACGAAAACCTTAATGGCCATTGAAGGACTCAGCATTTTGGTTTCCTATATGGAAGGAAAGACAGCACTTGGAGCCATGCCATGTGTCTCACCTGTGCCTCCAAGTTAATGTGACTTGCCTGGGTCTCAAAGCAAACCTAAAGAAGAGCCCATGTCAGATCCAAGATCTTTGGCACCCTGTGTGTTTAAGGAAACAACTGTACCTGTGACTTACTATATAGCGTCCTCCAGTCTGGCAGGGTTGATACTCAGGTGATGGAAAGATGGAAGGTACCCTTTCCCTGAGCAGGGTGGCAGAAGATGGGCAGCTGCACCCATAGCCTGGGTGGGGCCTTAGTGTGGGTGGATGTGAAGCTCTAAAGAAGGACATTTAGAACCATGTGCAGGGGTACATATACAAATATCTTTGCCTTCTCTTCCTGGCATTGAAAAAGAGAAAAACAAGGCTGGCATCTAGTGGAGTTTTCTGTGATTGGGATTTTTATTTTTTTAATTTGATAAACAAAAACCTGTTTAAAGTAAGAAATCCCAGGAGTTGTATCAGCTAGACAACCAGGAAACCTGGCAGAGACATATCATTATTTGTGTTAAGTATGTGGGATTATATGAATTCCTTTTCTATGCAAAAACTTGAGCATAAGGCTAATTACTCCTTTATCTTAGTTTTCTTCTCAGTTTGGGCAGTAAAAACCTCTACAAATTTACCGAATATGTAGATCCAGACAAACTCTGTGTGTGTGTGTGTGTGTGTGTGTGTGTGAGTGTATTTTAAAGGAATGGTATTACTCTGGACAAAATGTTCAGCAAATTTGTTTCCAGATCTTAAGAACTTTTTCCATGGTAATCATATAAATATATGTATCTAGCTCTCTTTAGCTGCAGCAACATATGCTATAGTGTGTTTATATAAATATTTATTTAACCAAGCCCTTACTAAACACAAAGAACAAAACCTAGTATGTGCTCAGTCAGCATTTGCTGAATATATGAATAAGTCCATTTTCTTAGCCCAACAACAGAGGGGGGAGGAAAACCTCTTTAGAGATGAATGCTATTGAGTAATGTTTGCGATCAAGAGTTGACCTTTCACCACACTTAGTCTTGGAATAATTACTTTACATGGTAGTAGTAATAGCAAGCATTCATTAGTCCCTCACTGTGTGCCAGATACTGTATAAGCACTTCACATGCATTTCCTCATCTGTGATGCAGATATTATTCTCTTCATTTCACTAATGGGGAAATTAAGGCTCCAAGAGATCCTGGAACTTGCCCAGCCCTCAATTCTAGCAAGTAGAGAAGCTGCTTTCAAATCCAGACTGCCTGGCCCTAATGATGCCACCACACTCTGGCTTTACTCTGTTTACAATTTAGAGGAAGGAAGGACTTTTTGCATTCTTTGCTTCTTTTATCTTTTGCCATCTACATTTTTTAAATATGTAACTTAAAGGTAGACAGTGAAGTTTATAGGATGGGGATGGGAACAGTATGGACAGAGAGGACAAGAAGTGAAGTTAAAAGTATGGTCAAGAGAAAAATACCAGAGTAACAAAGATACAGGAGTAGGAAAAAGAAATAAGAATTCCCCAAGTTTCAGGACAGAGCATTCAAACATTACAAAATAAACCTAGAATGTTAAAATAAATATGACATATAATTTTTTTTGGATGTTTAATAGCAAGTTAGTGGGGGAGCAGAAAATAACATGATAAATGGTAACTTTCATGGAGAATGAAGGTCCAGGAAAGATGTCCTGGGCTGTCACAGGGGCTGAGCTGGGAAGAAAACATAAAATGCAGCCTTTGGGGACCAGAGAGGGATAAGGAAAGGTTCCAAGGGAAAAGTGATGAAGGATGATGTGCCTCGTATGCCTGGATGATAAGTGCCATAGCTTTAGGGTACTGAAGCACAACTGAAAGAGAGCAGCTCACTGGAGAGGGTTTATGGACAGAGCTCTGGGGATCACAGCTGGAGGAAGAAACCAAGCCCAACCTGTGCCCAGGTACAGGTGGCTCTTTCTGCAGCATCCTTACCACCACTTAGCTCTGAAAGAATCTCAGTGGTGAGAGAGCTTATTCCTTCTCAATGTTGGTAGAAACACTGTGACAGTTTTTCATTTTATTTAGCAAACTCATCTTTTCACACACATGTGGCGGTCCAGCCGTCATAACACGAACATGCCTGAGTCGGGGAGTGAGGATTGAGAAAGGAAAGAACACTCAAGCTTGAGTGGAGACGAAGAGAAGTCTGATTTATTTCACAGAAACACCTCCTTTTATACGTTCACATCAACAGGAAGCTTTTAAGGGCACACAACAACAGAATGCACCAAGCAATTGTTTTTATCTTTATGCAAAGACCGGATTTCCTGACTTTTACAGATAACATCAGATATTCGGCTAACGAGTTTCCTGTTATGTCAGGGTCAAAGAATCAAAACAAGATCAACAAACAGTTTCCTTGAAAAGTAGCAAATGTTGATGCCTTAATTATACAGGAAGAAGTTATTTTCCAAATGTCAAACTCCAGTGGGCCATGACTGCCCCCCCCACAAATGACCTTTAGCTCATTCTCTTCACTCTGGTGCAATGTTAAGCAGCTCTGAGGACCCATCCCACTTTCCCTATATCTGCTAGTCCCACCTCCATTGACCTTGACCCATCGCTTAATAAGACTTGTTATACATCACCTTCTTGCACTATCCTGAATTATATTCACTAGATACACTCAGATTTGTCAAAGTTTTCCTTACACTATAACTTCTAGAAGTAAGTACCACAGACCAGATGCTATGTGCCCAGTGATGGCTAAAGTGTAACTATTACTGGCCTTGCTGTGAGTGGTCTTATTAATATGATATAAGATTGCTTGCGTTTTTAGTCTTGGAAGTCAACTACAATCCCAGCCTCAGATTTTCCAGCTGTTGTAGTCCTCAATGCCAGTAGGATTTCTTTGTAAATTCTCGAGTGGCTTATTTGAGGTTAGTGCACTGGTGTTTTGTGTAGTGCACATAGAGGTGCTTTTATTACAATATTAATGATAAGTAAGTTAATTATATTGGGCAGTGTGTGTTTGTGTCACAAACATAGATTGTGCTTAGTCCAGTTCTATATATTTGAAATAAAAATAAAATGTTATTATATAAATATTCTGCTGGGTAGGGGGAAGGGAGGTCAGCCATATCTACTCATGGCTATTTAGGGAGGTAACCTAAAATTAGGAATTTGAGATTTTCTTAAATAGAATCATTCTTCTCTCAAGCCAATTTCTTTCTTTCTTTTTTTTTTTGGTACCAGGGATTGAACTCAAGACCTTGCACTTGCGAGGCAGGCAGCAGCACCACTGAGCTAAGTCCCTGGTGAAAGAACTGTTTGTATTATATCTACATTTTCTATTTACTCTTTCCTCCATTCTTCCCTTTCACTTTTGTTATTGTTGTTGTTGTTTTTGCTACTGGGGATTGAACTCAGGCCCTTGCAACTTGTGAGGTAGGCGGCAGAACCACTGAGATAAATCCCTGGCCCTCAAGCCAATTTCTGTTTGGACTTGACTGGGGTGTATGAGTCAAGAATATCAATCCTATATTCAGTAATGTATTTCTTTGTGTCTTTTATATTTTTTTTCCTTTTTTAACGAGACAAAGTATTTGTACATCTTTATGCGGCACATTATGGTGATTCAATACATGCATAAATGCGTAATAATCTAATCAGGGTAATAGCCTTTCCATCTCTTCAACCACTAATTTATGTTGGGACTTTTGTATTTTTTTCTAGTCATCTTGAAATACATCCTAGATTGTTGTAACCGATAGTTACATTACTTTGCTAAAGAAAAACCAGAAGTAATTTCTCCACTCTGAGATTTGGTGTCCCTTACTGTACTTCCTTCTGTTTTCTCTCCCCTTGTACTTTCTAGTCTCTAGTGACCATGATTCCTTTCTGTCTTTCCATGAGATTGACTTTTTAGTTTCCATAAATGAGTTAAAATGCAATACTGTATTTGTCTTTCTGTGTCTGACTTAGTTTACTTTACATAAAGACTTCCAGTGTCATCCACTTTGCTGCAAATGACAGGATTTCTTTTTTTAAGCAGCTGAATAGTATTCTGCTGGGTAAATATACTTCACTTTCTTTATCCATTCATCCACCAAAGGGTGTCTGGGTTGATTCCACATTTTAGTCACTGTGAATAGTGCTGCAATAAACATGGGAGTGCAAATATCTTTTGGTGTAATTATTTCATCTCCTTTGGATATATCCCCAGTAGTGGAATTTCTGGGTCATGTGTTAGCTCTAGTTTTTAGCTTGTTGAAGAATCTCTATACTGTTTTCCATAAGGCCTGAACTAATTTACATTCCCAGCGATCTACTGTATATAAGATTCCATTTTCTCTGTGTTGCACCAGTATTTGTTGCCTGTTTGATTCTAACGACATGCCCTTTAAAAAATATTCTCTTTTAGCTCATCAACTTCTACCAATCTTCCTTTGCCTCAAGTTTCTTCATCTGTGGGGATTCAAAATATCTCATGAAATCTCAGTGAGAATTGAGCAAATTAAAGCACATTCTGGCAACAGTCAAAGCTCTGTAAATGTCAGCTCTTTGTGGACTTGCCCCTTTGTTTTCCTTTTCTTCCCTTTCTCTTATTCTCTTCCTGCCTCTTTCCTTTTCCTTTCTTCTCAAGCTTGTCTGGGACACTTTTAACGTAGTGTCCCTGATTTTATACTTATATTTTTTATATGTGTAGTTAAAAAAATATTTTTGGTATAGGGAATTGAACTCAGGACCTTTTGCTTGTGAGGCAGGGGATGGTAGTTTTTTTTATTTTAAAAAACAGAACTCATGAATTGTATAAACTTCAGTATCACAAAACTTGAATCTGATCTTGCCAGCAGCCTCATATAAAAGATCACCAAAGGTCAAAGAAATATCCCTATTCTCCACCTCACCACCACAGCACTGGGGAGGAAGCTCTTGCCTGAACCATTATAATAAGTAGTCTCTCTGCTCTGATTTTTCATTGTTTAGTCCATTCTTAGGCCATAGTGATCCCTCTTAAAAGCAAGTCTGATCATTTGATTTCCTTGTTTAAAACCTTCAATGAAATATTATATGAAAATATGAAAACAAGTATCATCTGGATATGCACTTACCTAAACTTTTCTCTCTATATTATACTTGAATACAATTTTCATTTTAAAAATCACTTCAAGAGTTTCACTTTAAAAATCACTATCAAGAGTTTGATATAAAATGCATGTATGTATATTTTTTTCTGGTACCAGGGATTGAACTCGGGTCCTTGCACTTGCGAGGCAGGCGGTGAAATCCCTGAGCTAAATCCCCAGCCCAAAAATGCATATTCTTTAGTGTGAGTTGGTGGGGTTATGAGTGACAGGCATTGTGGGTTGCTTACTCACCGTAACGCATCCCTGTCATCAGTTTCAGCCACTGACCTTTGGAAGTGCTTTGATGTTGTTTAGGTCAGGGCAGATGCTTTTGACAGTCCACAAAGCCCATGTAGCTCTCTTTAGAATAATCTATTTTAATATATATAATACATTAAAGGAGACAAATTATGTTGAAATATCTTATCAGGAGCACTTTTATAGGATAGTAATACATGCATCCCCTTATTAATGCATTAAATAACAAGGCTGCAAATTTAGAATAGGTGTTAAAGTTTACATTTTTAAAAGATCTGTCAATGTTGTTCAGCATAAATCTGAATATAAATTAGTCTTTGACTCACCTCCATTCACGTATCGACTGGAAAACAAGTGAAAATAGGGAATGCAGGAAAGCAATGTAGTCACAACTATAGTGTGATATCAAAACATCTGTGACTTTTAGTGGTGCTCAAATCACATGCACCACTATTACTGCTTTGGTTTTGGTCCACCTTCATAATTGAAAGAAATAAGATTTGAGTTAGAAATTTCAGTTAGAGATTATTGAAAAATAAAGGTGCAATATTTTCCTGTCTCGGTTTGTGATCCCCTGAATACTGACTCAGATATTCACGGCCTCATGTTAAGAACCTTCCTTGTGGGCTCACTGTTACTGGGTCATGTGATCAGGTCCAAGGGTGAAGGATTGTGAATGACACTTACACAGATTCCATTCTTTTTCAGTCGTAGTGACATCTGGTGAAGGAAGCAGTCACAAACCAGCAAGGAGCAAAGAAGAAAGGGAAGAAATAGGGTAGCATTTCTGGGGAAGATTTAGCTGTCCTTAAACGGCAGCAGCCATGTGGGCACCACAGAAGGATCCAGCCTTGGCAGATGGACTTCCAAGAACAGCAGAGGTGACAAGGTAAGGATCTACACTGTGGACGATGGTGAGCAGCTGACCAATCCGGTCTTAGTGCCACCTGCCTTTGGGCTTCGTGTATGTTTACTATATTTATAATAATAATAATGTTAATTATATATTCAAATATATTACGTTTATTGTATGATAAACATGTCAACATGTTTATTATGTTAGATAATAAACTTCTTCCTGTTTGAGCTTTTTTTTCTTTTTGAGACAAGGTCTCCCTGTGTAGTTCAGGCTGGCCTTGAGCTTACTATGTAGTGCAGGCTGGCCTTTACTTGCAGCAGTCCTTCTGCCTCAGCCTCCTGAGTGCTGGGATTGCAGATGTGCACCACCACACCCAGCACTGAGTTCTTTTTGATGAATCCTTTCATTAACAGAAGAAGGCATCTAAATTTATACAAGCTGCATTAGGTGACCCCTGCCAGTTTTCCTAACTTCCTTTCCCTATTCTTCCCCTGGCTCACTGGCCTTTTGTTTCCAGATCGTTATCTGTGTCCCAGGGTCACTGTCCACCTCCCTTTGTCGGGCAGCTCCTTTCTGGGCCCTCATGTCTGAGCTGACTTGCCATTTCCTCAAATAGATGGATCTAGACCTTCATTCTGATTTTATTTCCCTCTTCCCACACCATCACTTTGTTTTTCTCCTTCCCAGACCTTATCAAAACTTGCACTTAAAGATATTTTCTTGGGTTGATTTAATTTCTTTTCTCAAACTATAGGCTTCATGAGAACAAGAGCCAGATGCCTAGCATCCCAGAGTACCTGACATGGATACTCAGTAAAATATTTGTTGAATACATGAAGGCCTCATCTCAGGTTCTTTACCAGTGCTAAGAACAAGGGGTTATAACTCCCTAAGAGACCATATTTTAGCACCACTGTGCCTAAGTGACCCTGAAAATTTAGATTACTCTTAGTATTGTTTTGGTACGTAAGGCAAATAAAAACCGAACTCAGTGATCACAATAGTACAAATAGCTGGAGAAGCAAAGAACTGAGACACTGGAAAAGGGTAGTTTCACTGAGTAGGTGAGTAAGTAATAATTAACGAGCATAGGCGGACAATACAGTATTGCATAGAAATCTTACACGTGCAGTACGTGTATGATTCATTAAAATTCATTAATTGTACTTTTTCCAGTACATTCTCATTTTGTCTAACACTGTATTCAACGTGATAAATATATTCATTCTTCTGATTCATATATCTGTTTTATTTCTTTTACATTCTCCAGAAATTTCATAGCAATTTTTAACAATGGTGTTCTTATTAGGCATTTTTGTTTTCTGCTCAGTCTTAATAGAGATCTATTGGCTGTTGACATTAGCTTTGTGTATTTGTTAAATTTAATTTTTTGATTAAATTTTAATTTTTCTCATGTTCCAATGAAACTTTATGAAAACAAGCCAGAGGGCACTTGTGGGGAATTGGTATGTAACACATCTCATTTTCCCACTTACCCTCTATCCCCCCTTAAAATTGTTTTTTATCAGCATTAGCTTTATTGATAAGTTCTTTATTTTTTGGAATATTTTATTTTATTTTATTTTCACTGAGTTTATTGGTACTTTTTATTTTTTATTTATTTATTTTTGTTTTGGTTTGCTTTTTGGTGCTTTTTTGAGACAGGGTCTCACTATGTAGTTGAGACTGACCTGGAACTCACTATGTAGCCCAGGCTGGTTTTGAATTCACAGTGATCCTCCTGTCTCAGCCTCCCAAGTGCCGGGATTAAAGGTGTGCACCGCCATGCCTGGCTGGTACTTTTTAAGTATACAGTACAGTTACATCCATCATTGGGATCTTGTACCTTTACATGACAAATCTTGGTTCTCATTTTTTCCCCGTTCCCCTGACCTCCCTTCTCCCCTCCCCTCCCCTATTTACAAAGACTGTTTCCACTTTTTTCCTTTTCTCATATTTTTTCTTTTCCCTTATTTCCTTTCCCCTATCCATCCCCTACAACTTTAGCCCTTTTCTTCCTATTTCACATTGTCAATTATGCAATTTGAATCTTATTTGCACTTTTAGTTTTTCATACCAGAAAAACTATTTGGTATTTACACATGTGTGTCTTATTATTTCACTTAAGAGTATGGCCTCCTGCCAAAGATTAAAACCCTTATCATTCACTATGCACTAAACTAAAATCCAAGTGGATTAAAAATCTAAATATTAAAACAGAAACACTAAACTTGCTGGAAGATAAATTAGGCAGAACTCTTGAAGACATTGGCATAGGAAAAGACTTTATGAGCAAATCCTCAGTAGCACGGGAACTAGCGCAAAGAATCAACAACTGGGATCTCATCTTATTAAAAAGCTTCTGCACTGCAAAAGAAACCATCAACAGAACTAAGAGACAATCTACAATGTGAGAAAACTTTTTTAACCAGCTGCTCCTCAGACAAAGGACTATTATCTAAAATATAAAGAACTAAAAAAAAATTAGGCCCCCAAAATATAAAGACCCAATTAAAAAATGGGCATCTAAAATGAACAGACATTTCTCAGACAAAGAAGTAAAAGCAGCAAATATATATGTGAAAAAATATTCAATATCACCGGTCATTCGAGAGATACAGATGAAAACAACACTGAGATTCCACCTTACCCCAGAAAGAATGGCTCTTACAAGTTCTTATAAAGTTATTTATCATATATACAGATTAACACCCTGACTAACAGACCAAAAAATGCCATACAAAACACATCAGGCAGTTATATTAAAGCAAGGTACATTTTTAGGTATGTTATCCATGCTGGATTATGATAACTTTTCTTTTTTTTTCCTATTGTGGTTTTTTTTTGGTTTTGTTTGTTTGTTTGTTTGTTTGCTTGAGATAGGGTCTCACTATGTGGTTGACACTGACCTGGAATTCACTATGTAGCCCAGGCTGGTCTTGAACTCAGAGTGATCCTCCTGCCTCAGCCTCCCAAGTGCTGGGATTACAGGCATGCACTACCATGCCTGGCTTTCTTTTATTTTGCACTTTATTTATATATTGGGTTTCTCATATAAGAGAAGCCATGTGATATTTAAGCTTATATGTCTGAATTACTATACTTCACTTAACATTATGATCTCAAAGTGCATCCATTTTTTTATAAATGACTCATTTATCCTTCTTTATTAATACTTTATTGTGTATAAATACCATAAATTCTTTACCCATTCTTCTCTTGATGGAGCTATAGGCCCCTTCAAGATTTAGCTATTATAAATTGTGCAGCTATAAACGTGGGTATGTATGTATCACTGTAATATGATGTCTTTAACACTTTCAGGAAGATACCTAGAAGAGGAATAGGTAGGTCAAATGGAATTTCTATTTTTAGTTTTTGAGGAATCTTTATACTGATTTTCATAATGGTTGTACTAGTTTACATTCCTACTAACAATGTAGGAGGGTTATTTTTTTTCTCCACAGCCTCTTCAGAATTTGTTATTGTTTGATTTCTTGATGACAGTCATTCTTTCTGGAGTAAGAGGAATGTCAGTGCTGTGATGTTGAGCCTAGTTTCATGTATGTATTGGTCATTTGTACTTTTTATGAGAAGTGTCTCTGTATTTTGCTAATTTTATGATTGGATATCTTACTGGGGGAAGTTTCTCTTAGTTACTTTCTCATTACTGAGACACAATACTTGACATCCACAACTTAATGGAGGAAAGGTTTATTTTATTTCACGGTTTATAGAGGTTTCAGTTCACAGTTGGCTCCAAGGCGGAGTGACTTGGCACAGGGGCACGGCAGACAGGAAGCTGAGAGATCAAAGGTGGAGGAAGGGAGACAGACCCTTCCAGGCCACACTCCCAGTGATCCATTTCTTCCAACTAGATTTCACTTCCCAGCGTCACATTTTATGAGTATCATGACCCTGTGGTCCAGTAACCTCCCAAAAGCTCCACCCATGACTACATGAGGCTTTGTAGGAATGTCTAGACATAAATCATAACATGATCCAGTCTTTTGAGTTCTTTATATATTCTAATATTAGTCCTCTGTCTGATGACTAGCTTGTGAAATGTTTTTTCCATTCAGTAGGATGTGTCTTCATTCTATTGGTTGTTTCTTTTGCTGTGCAGAAGCTTTTAAAATTTGATATGATCCCATTCTTGATTCTTAATGCTATTTTTTGTGTAATTGGGGTTCTGTTTAGAAAGTTTTGCCTAGGCATATGTCTTCCAGAGATTATTAATCATCCAGTAAGTTATCTCTATCTTAACATTTTGATCTTTGATCCATTTTAATTTTAGTTTAGTATAGGGTTAGAGATCTGGGTCTAGATTCCAAGTTCTGTACATGGATATCCTCTTTTCCCAGCAGTTCTTGTTTTTGTTTTTGTTTTTTGGTTTTTTGAGACAGGGTTTCACTATGTAGTTGAGACTGACCTGGAACTCACTATGTAGACCAGGCTGGTCTCAAACTCACAGCAATCCTCCTGCCTCAGCCTCCCGAGTGCTGGGATTACTGGCATGCGCCACCATGCCCAGCCAAATAATTTGTTTTTTTGGTTTTTGGTTTTTTTCTTTTATTGAGTTTATTGGTTCATTTTAGGTATACAGTACAATTACATTCATTATTGAGATCTTGTACCTTTACATGACAGATCTTGGTTCTCATTTTTTCCCTTGTCCATGCCCTCCCTTCACCCGTTTTTTTTTTTTTTTTTTTTTTTTTTTTTTCTCCTTTTTT